>NC_048301.1:49521891-49547945 GCF_013100865.1 Trachemys scripta elegans
GCCTGGGAGGGAGGGGGAGCAGCGGCGCGCGAATCAGCTGTTTCGCGCGCTGTGGCAGCAGCAGCGGAGGTGAGTTAGGGCGGCCGGGGCACATTTTTAGGGGCGGCATTCTGGCGCTGGCCATGCCGCCCCTAAAAATGTGCCGCCCCAAGCACCAGCTTGTTTTGCTGGTGCCTAGAGCCGGCCCTGTGTACTACTCTTGAATTCTCATGTTTGAGCAAAAAATATAGTTGTTACTCTATGGTACTATCATTTTAGATGCAGTTGTGATAAAAAATAAATAGCTGAAATAGGCAGATCTTCCTTTTACAATTTCACCTTTAAAGTAGTACTGAGTGTCAGTGAATGCAGTGAGTAATACTAAATGAGCAGTATGGTAATAATAATTAAGTAACTGCATTGACTTATTTTGTTTAGGAGAATCCATCCTCAACATACAGGATTCTGAAGACTATCCACCTTCAAGATCCCTATCATTTTCTATAGTTTCAGAGTTATCTGCCAATTATAGTGTCAGTCACATTGTGTCTGTCACATAGCCACAGTATATCACCTGTAGCAAAAAGAAAAAAAGAAATCTCCATCGTCCATAAATAACCATAGATAAATTTGTGATGAGAACCAACAGATTACAAAAAGAGATAATTGATGAAAAATTTGTCCGGTTTGTTTATGCAACAAACTCTCCTTTCCATATGATTGAGAACCCACACTTCATTAAAATGGTTCAGTCATTAAGACCAGGATACAGTCCATCCAACAGAGCAGATGTTGCAGGCAAATTGCTGGATAAAGTGTATGAAAGAAAAATTGAGCAGTATGCAAAAGGTCTAGAGGGTAAAATTGTTACCCTGAGTCTTGATGGATGGAGCAATGTTCACAATGATCCTGTTGTATGTGCTTGTGTGACAACAGAAGAAGGGAATGTCTTCCTCACAGAAACAATTGATACATCAGGAAATGCACACACAGCAGAATACTTACAAGAAGTAGCGGTAAAAGTGATAAACTGTGAAAAAATTCAAATGTCTAGTACACGGCTTGGTCACAGACAATGCTGCAAATGCATGCAAGATGAGAAGAAATTATTTAGAACAGAGTGAAAAGAATCCCACGCTAATAACATATGGTTGCAATGCTCATTTGATGCACCTCCTAGCCAAAGACTTCACTGTTGAAGAAATAAAGGCTAATGTTGTTGAAATTGCAAAATACTTCCGTAACAACCACTTTGCAGCAGCTGCTCTGAAAAAAGTGGGAGGAACCAAGCTAACTCTCCCACAAGACGTGCGATGGAACTCAGTAGTGGACTGTTTCGAGCACTATATCAAGAACTGGCCTAATCTATTGAGAGTTTGGAAACAAAATTGGGAAAAAATAGATGGCACTGTCATAGCCAAGTATCAGAGGGGTAGCCGTGTTAGTTTGGATCTGTAAAAAGCAACAGAGTCCTGTGGCACCTTTAAGACTAACAGATGTATTGGAGCATAAGCTTTCATGCATGAATACCCACTTCATCAGATGCCTGACGAAGTGGGTATTCACCCACGAAAGCTTATGCTCCAATACATCTGTTAGTCTTAAAGGTGCCACAGGACTCTCTGTTGCTTGTCACAGCCAAAGTTTTCAACATTGGGCTTAAGAGAAATGTTGAACACATGCTGAGTACCCTGAAGCCTATTTCTGTAGCCTTGAACAAAATGCAGGGAAATAGCTGTTTTATTGCTGACTCTGTTGAAATTTGCAAGGAACTGAGTGAGAGCTTAAAAAGAGAAATATGCAATGACAGAGTTAAATTACAAGCATTAAAAAAAACTAATAGGACAAGCACTATCTCCAGCTCATTTTCTTGCAAATATTTTCAATACTCGGTACCAGGGTCAAACCTTAACTGCTGAAGAAGAGGAGTTGGCTATGACATGGACATCCAGCAATCATCCCTCCATAATGCCAACTGTAATAAACTTCAGACCTAAGGGTGAACCATTCAAGAAATATGTTTGCTGATGATGTTTTAAAGAAAGTCACACCAGTGAACTGGTGGAAGTCACTTAAACACTGATTCAGAGACTGTTGAAGTGATAACCTCACTTTTAACAGCAGTAGCTTCTTCTGCCGGTGTAGAAAGAATATTTTCTTCTTTTGGAAGAATTAATTCCAAATTGAGAAATCGTTTGGGAACTAAAAAAGCAGGAAAGCTTGTTTTTCTTTTCCAGATTATGAACAAACAGGAAAATGAAGGTGGAGACGACTGAGTTAGCTGCAGAAGCCAATATTTTAAGTTTCTCACGTTGACCTGGCTGACAGTCAATTTAATTTTTGTTTTTATGAAAAAAATATTTCATTTAACTATTTTAGTTAAAAACAATTTTAACAAAAACAAACCTGATTCAAAAGAACTTGAATGCTTAAATTCAAAAATTCATATGCTTGTTTTGTTAAAATATTATATGTTTGCTGTTGAAGAAAAAAATCCAGAACACACAACATTGTTGTTTTAGTTAAATAAAACAATTTAAATGTCTGTCTGGTGATGTCCTCCTCCTAATACAGCATGGCAAGAAAATCCTCCAAATACTAATGATTAACCTGTTGAATTAGAGATAGTTCACCTCCCGATGACTTCATAAATACCTGCTTCAATTACCTTTGGTAAATTAAATAACCAATCATTCATTTTCTGAAAAGTTTTCAAAATAAATCACTTAAAATGCATAGTGTGTACCTTCTAAAAATGAAATCTACATTTATCTGAGTTGTGAAGAATATCTATTAAGTTATAAGAACCAACAAGAATGTACTTTTATGTAGAAATCCATGATTAAATCGAGTCTTCCTGACTACTGATTTAAATCACGATTTAAATCAAAGGCACTCTGCAGAAATCTCTCTGGTGAGTCCAGATTCCACGGAATTGCTTTTGGCTGCATATTCCTCTAACATGAGCTGCCTGACTTAGAGGTTCTGACTATCATTTCAAGCAATCAAGAAGCAGGGAAAAGTTGAATTTAAAAGACAAAAAATGTGTGCCAAACAATAAAACTTATGGTGAGCAAAACACCCCAAAATATTTTTAAATTCATGCCTTCCTTCTAAAAAAGCAGTATGCTTGTGATTTAAAGAATTATGTACGTGCACAAAAATACAGAAAGTAGTTGCAAAAAATTCTGCAGAAAATACTCTTGTAAGAGAATACTTTCTATAAATTAATGGGACTAATGCAGTTATGTTATGATCCAAATTAAGTACAAAATTCTTACATTAGCTGTTTCAATATACAGAAGGTAAAAAGAAAAAAAAATTGTAAACTCACCTGTCACTGCCTCGCAACATCTTGGGGTCAAAATACCTGTAGTCATCTGTCTCCTATTAAAAAGGAGGATTGTTCAAATCAGTACATTTTTATCTTAAACACCGTAACTTTGTTTGCGATTTTTTGGGGTAAAATTTTTCATTAAGCCATTTTCAGATCAATGTACTTTTACATTTAGAAGCTACAATATATAAAGTAATAAAAATTATGAGACCCATGTACATTTTCAATGTTTGTATTTCATTGAAAAGCACTGTATAAATACTCATTCTCCCACAGCAATAAAGATGCTATGAAGGGTGCAATTGAGCTCAGTCTTTGTTTTTGGCTCATATGAAATTCATTGCAACCAAACTATCCAAAATACACTGGTTGCATAATATGTCCCCACAGCAAAAGTAATATGCAAAAAAGAAAAATAAAGTGTCACTAGCTTTAGAGGGACATACAGTAGTTTGTTCCAGAAGTTAAAAAATTTCCAGGCCACAAAAAGACCTACTATCTATTTATAACAAAAAATCCTTGTGGGACTGAATACTAAAATAGAGCACAGATCAAATCATCAAGTTTCCATTATGAAACTTACACTTGTATAATTTCATGTCATGATTTATGGCTACTATTAAAACAAAAAGTTTGGGTACAAATTAGAGGAATTATACAAGAGCTTGAAAAGTTTTGACTGGTTGAAGTTATTATAGGAAAGGATTTTTTCTTCATTCAAAGCATTTCCAAGAAATATCCAATATTTTCCATTGGCAATGAGCAAGATTTTTGTCAAATACCACAGGGAAAAAAGCAAAAAAAAAAAACCCCCACAAAAATTCTACTTAACTGTTTCAACAATTTCAGCACTAACTTTTATCCTCATACTGCAAGGTGTAATGTGTGGATGGATAACTGTGCCAGGCAGGACCCCATTAAACTTCACTGAGACTACATGCCGATACAGCAGTCTACTCATGTGGTGGTACACATTGCAGGATTGGGGTCTCTGTGTCTTGTTGATTTACTATAGTATAACAACTCCAGACCTTTACCCCCAATGATAACAAAATATTTTATATACATATGCACATAAGATTTTTTAAAAATTTGCTTATTTTCTTTAAGGATCACAGAATAATTACTTGAGCTTTAAAAAAAAAGGTATTTTACCCTAAAAATTAGGGCTCTCAAAACTCAATTTAGATCTAGTGTCACACTGAGTCTCTGTATAGAGGTTTAATATATTCTACTGGGAATTTCAGCAGCACGTGCGGGGTCTGGCAGGATTCATGATTTTGGCAGGCTCATATATGCAGGTGGTATACCAACTTCAAAGTAACAACATAGAAATTGACAGATATTCCTAGACTAACTCTAAAACTGAGAAAAATTAAAGACACTTTAACCTTGACAAAGAATTTCAGGTTTCCTGCTAATTGGAACTAATTACAGATTAATGCTAGGTCAAAAAGCATACTTAAAAATCAATGCTATAAACCAGGGGTCAGCAACCTTTCAGAAGCGGTGTGCTGAGTCTTCATTTATTCACTCTAATTTAAGGTTTCGCGTGCCAGTAATACATTTTAATGTTTTTAGAAGGTCTCTTTCTATAAGTCTATAATATGTAACTAAACTGTTGTATGTAAAGTAAACAAGGTTTTTAAAATGTTTAAGAAGCTTCATTTAAAATTAAAATAAAATGCCAAGCCCCCCGGACTGGTGGCCAGGACCCGGGCAGCGTGAGTGTCACTGAAACTCAGCTCGTGTGCCGCCTTCGGCACACGTGCCATAGGTTGCCTATTCCTGCTATAAACATTCCCAATGAGAATATCATTGTTGTACGTTCAGTGTAGCGTTCAAAGAGAAAATAGCTGATAAAAACTCAAACATAAAAAGCAAATCAGTGGACTAGAAAACTGGCTGGCTAAAATAGTTTAAATATTTACTTGAATGCTGCGGAAATCAGATCTTAGCCTGAGAAAAAGAGGTTACACACCCTGTACAGTAACAGGTTCTTCAAGATGTGTGTTCCTACAGGTGCTCCACTGTAGGTGCAGTAGTGCCTCCTGTACCTGTACCTCCACTTCTTGTGCTGTGAGATCCAACCGACCTCAGTTCCTTTTCCACCGCAGTCTACGTTTGAACTCCAAAGCAGAGGGGAGGAGGGCAGGTAATGGAGCACACATAGGGACACACATCTTGAAGAGCCTTAGTTACTGCATAGGGTGAGTAACCTTCTCTTCTTCTTTGAGTAGTGTACCTGTAGGTGACTGTACAGCAGTGCCCCTAGAAGGAAGGCTGAGGCTTCAGAATGATGTGTACCAAGGACAATAGGACAGTGTGTCCTAGTAGAGCACATGATGCCTCATCATGGGTAATGCCACAGTGTCAGCTAAAAGTGTCTTTGGATGCCTGGGTGGCTGCTTTGCAAATATCAGTAATCAACACGTTGTTTACAAAGGCAATTGAAGTGTACAGTGAGTGAATGGAATGCATTCGAGTTCCACGTGGGGGGTCACAATTTGTGTCATTGGTAGCAAAGGGGGATGCACTCGGAGATCCATTTGGAAAGGTGGTGTTTGGCTATGGCTGCTCACTTTGATCTTTCAGCAATAGAGGAATAAGTGTGGTGAATGCCTGAAAGATTGAGTTCTGTCAAGGTAAAAGGCTAATGGTCGTCTGACATGCAAGATGTGTAACGTATTGGTTGCCATGTGGCTTTGGGAAGGAGGAGGGAAAGTGGACAGGTTGGTTTCAAAGGAAAGAGGACAGCATCTTCGGTAAGAATTTCAGGTTTGGTCATAACATGATCTTGTTTTTGTGAAAGATTGTGTATGGTGGGTATGCCAGGAGAGCACCCATTTCTCCTACTCATCGGGCAGATGCGATGGTGATGAGAAATGCTGTTTTCATAGATAGGTATATATGTAGGAGCACACTGCCATGCTTAAACAGGGGGCCAGTGAGACAGTGCAAAACTAGGTTGGGATCCCAAGGTGGGATGAGGTCTTGTATTTGAGGATACAGGTTTTGAAGGCCCTTTAGGAATCTTTCCGTTAGTGTGTCGATAAATATGGAATAACCTATCTTGGGGTGTAATGCAGTGATGGCGGCCAGGTGTATGTGAACGGAGCTTGTGGAGAATCCTGATCTTTTAAGTTCTAGAGTGTAGTCTAGAATGAGACACAAAGGAGCACTCATTGCAGGGACATATTTAGTGTCGCACCAAGTTCACAATCTTTTCCATTTATAGAGGTAAGTTGTACCACATTTGCTATTTAAAAAAATCTTTCACCTCTTCTGAACAGGTCATCACCGAACCCTAGAACCACAGAAGTCATGCCTTCAGATGTAGGAGTTCTAGATTGGGATAGAGGATTTGGCCTGCGTCCTGCGAGAGGAGGTGTGGAGTCAACTGTATGGTGATTGGTGCACAGACCACCATGTGCATGAGGTAAGGATACCAAATCTGTCGTGGCCGTGTTGGGGCCATGAGAATGACTGTGGCTTGTTCCACCTGTATCTTGTGAAGCCCTTTGAACAATAGGGAAAAGGGTGGAAAGCCACAGAGTAGGGGTGCACCCCATGTAATAAGCAAGAACTGTGGACATTTGGCAACTTTGGGTGTGCTGAAGAGATCTATGCTCGGGAATCCCCAGCAATTGAATATGTCCTGCAGAGCTCTTGTGTCCAACTCCCAGTCGTGATCTTGTGAGAATTTCCTGGTCAGCGAGTCTGCCATGATGTTCTGGTGTCCAGGTATGTATGAGACCAAGATGCTGATGATGTATTGGATACACCAGTTCCAAAATTTTAGTGCTTCTGATCACAGGGATTGGGACCTCGCTCCCCCATGTCTTTTGATATAGAACATGCAGGTGATGTTGTCCGTCGTTACTCTTATTTATGGTCCTTTGTCTGATTAATGGTAGAAAGTGTCGGCATGCATTGCGTACTGCATGTAATTCTAGGAGATTGATGTGCAACACTGATTCTGAGGGGGACCACCTGCCCTGTACCATGGAGGTCTGTAGATGTGTTTCCTACTCACGTAGGGAAGTGTCGGTTGTTTGTATCAAGGACAGTGTTGGGTGAAGGAAGGGCACCCCTGACATTTTGGGGGTATGTACACCAGTCTAATGAGTTCTTGATCTTGATTGGTATCAATAGCAGGTTTGTTTAGGCTGTGTCTGTTTGTAGCCATCCCTGAAGATGGCACGTGTGTAATCTGGTATGTTTCACCACGAACGTGGCCGCTGCCATATGACTGAGCAGTTGTAGACAAGTCCTGGCAGATATCTGCAGGCTAGTGGCTCACAGTGGAGATGAGACTGACTATGACCAAAAATCTGTGATTTGGGAGGAAGGCTCTTGCTTTGGCAGCCTCCAGCTGGGTCCCAATAAATTCCAGAGCTGTACTGGTGTCAGTACCAACTTTTGTATGTTTATCTGGAGGCCGAGATTGGAGAAAAGGTCCATCATTTTTCTTATGGCTTCGACAGTGTAGACTCTGGAGGGAGTTTTGAGGAGGAGGTCATCTAGATATGGGAATATTACAACCCGTTGTTCATGTGTGTGCACTGCCATCACCGCGAGGACTTTGGAAAATACCGATGACACTGTAGAAAGCCAAAGGGTAGTACCGTGTATTAGTAATGGTCGGACTCCCAAGATGAATCTGAGGAATTGCCTATGGGAAGGGTGTAAGGTGATATGGAAGTACGCGTCTTGCAGGTCAAAGGCCGGAAACTAGTCCCCCCTGTTCCAGTGCTGGGATAATTGTTGATAGTGTGACCATCTTGAAGCATTGTAGTTTGATGAACTTTTTGAGGTTCCACAAATCTAGGATAGGTCTCCACTCATCTAATTTCTTTTGGATCAGAAAATAGTGGGAATAAAAATCTTTCCCTCTGTGCTAGAATGGGACCAGTTCTATGGCTCCCAGTTGCAGAAGGTGGTTTATTTCTTTTTGTAGAAAGTGTTTGTGAAAAGGGTCCTTGAAGAGGGACGGAGAGGTGGGGAGGCTGTGTGGAAGAGAAGGGAATGGGATGAAGTACCCTTCGTTGATGATTTCCAAGACCCACTTGTCTGAGGTGACTTGTTGCCATAATAGGTAGAAGGTGGCCAAGCAGTTGCCAAACTGATGGTCTATTGAAGATGGTTGCAGCAACTGGACCAGAGGGAGGCATCTTGGGGCCTCGACCAAAGCTTCAATATTGTTGTTTGGAGGTCAATGTGTGAGATGTAGCCCCTTGAGATCTGCCTGAGTTTGGGAGGAGGCCTTTGTTGCCTACAATTCACGTCATACTGTTGCTGACGGGTGAAATGTATAGGTTGAAATCTTGGGATAGCTTGGTATCTACCCTGTCTTATCTTAGGTGCTGGTGTATATATGCTGAGTGAACAGAGTAGCGCTCTAGAATCCTTTAAAGAATGGAGGGACTCATCCATGTGCTCGGAGACTAGTTTAGGCCTTTCAAAGGGAAGATCCTTGACAGTGTTCTGCACCTCTCTGGGGAATATGAAGAGGTGAAGCCATGATGCTCATCTCATCACCACCAATGTTGCAAAGGAGCAAGCAGCCATGTCCGCAGAGTCCAAAGAGCCTTGCAGTGCCGTATGGGCCAGGAGTTGTCTTTCCATCACCCGTACCTGGAACTGCTCCTTTTTGTTGTCTGGGAGGAGTTGACAGAATTCTTGAAATTTTGAATAGTTCGTATGATTAAATTTGGGTAGGAATGCCTCAGTTATCAATACAGAACTGGACTGTAGATGAAGAGTATGCTTTATGACTGAAGAGGTCTAGCCTCTTCTAGTCCCTGTCACACGGGGTTGTCCTAGAGTGGTGATGTTGCCGCTTCTCTTATAGCGCGTTGACCATGAGGGAACTTGGGAGAAGGGTGGGAGAACAGAAATTCAATGTCTTTAGTGGAGACATGGTATTTCTTATCCGCTTGTTTGCAGGGTGGTAGTATTGAGGCTGGGGTCTGCCAGACCACCTTGGTGGTGTCCAACAAGGCCTCATTGATTGGGAGTGCGATCTTAGCCGATGGAGAGGCTTGCAAAATGTTGAGCAACTTGTGTTGTTGCTCTCTGATCTCCTCCAGAGAGATCTGGAGAGAATCTGCAACCTTGCGGAATGTTCTTGGAACTGCCTAAAATTGTCCTCCGGTGTTGGAAGTGGTGGCATGTTGGCCTCATCAGGGGAAGATGAGAAGAAGTGGGTTGGTGGTGCAACTTCTTCCTCCATTTCTTCCTCCTGCTCCTCTAGTAGTTCTTGTTTGGTGTCAGGTGGTCAAGAGACTGTTGAAGACAGGGATCATATTTGTCTCTGCTCCATGGGCGGTTTGGAAAAGTGTGCCCTATATGCAGCCCATGGATCCCAACAGGGCCAATGTGAGGGGAATTGGCATGTGGGGTTGCATCAGGGAGGTCTGTACCAGAGAACTAGATCACTTGTGGTCTCTGGGTATTGAGGATAAGATAATTCCCTGTGTGGCTGCCCTTTCTGAGGGTAGAGTGCGCGGTGCAATGGAGTACCCCTCCTCCTCTTCTTCCTTGCTAGAGAAGGGTGATGCGGTCCTTGGTGGTGAAGGGGACTGGCATTGTGTCTCCAGGGAAGAGGCATATATTGCAGGGAGCTAGCTATGGAGAAGCAGTGATTCTGGAGTATCAGAGATGATTGGGACTTGTGGGTACCGAAACTCCTGTAGTACTAGCAGGAGCATTGTGAGCACCGGTGACTGTGTAGAGCAGGAGTGGGCAAACTTTTTGGCCCGAGGGACACATTGGGATTGCAAAACTGTATGGAGGGTGGGGTAGGGAAAGCTATGCCTCCCCAAACAGCCTGGTCCCCGCCCCTATCTGACCCCTCCCACTTTCCGCCCCCCTCAGAACCCTCAACCCATCCAACCTTGTCCCCTGACTGCCTCTTCCTGAGACCCCCCCCCGACCCTAACAGCTCCCCCGGGACCCCACCCCCATCCAACCACCCTGCTACCTGTCCCCTGACTGCCCCAACCCTTATCCACATCCCCGCCCCCTGACAGCCCCCCGGGACTCCCACATTTATCCAACCCCCCGCCCTGTTCCCCGTCCCCTGACCGCCCCCCCCAGAACCTCTGCCCCATCCAACCGCCCCCTGCTCCCTGTCCCCTGACTGCCCCCTGGAATCCCCTGCCCCTTATCCAACTCCCTGACCCCCTTACCATGCTGCTCAGAGCAGCATGTCTGGCAGCCGCGCCACCCGGCCGGAGCCAGACATGCTGCCCTGCAGGAGTGCGCAGCCCTGCCACCCAGAGTGCTGCCCGCACAGTTGCGTGGCTGCAGGGGGAGGGATGATAGCAGGGGAAGGGCCGGGGACTAGCCTCCCTAGCCGGGAGCTCAAGGAACGGACAGGACGGGCTGGATGTGGCCTGTGGGCTGTAGTTTGCCCATCTCTGGTGTAGAGGATGGAGTGCATTCTCTTGAGTGGCCAGTAGATGGTGCTGAGGCTTGCATCATTGCCGAAGACTTGGCTGGTATCGAGGGTTTGGTCAGTGCCAAGGATGTGGTTGGTGGCAACGCACTCAAGAGTTGCTTTAGTTGAGGCAGTTGGTACCAATTTAGAAATTCTTGCACTGTCCTACTCAGTCCTGAGGGGCAGTATTTCTGCCTGTGGTCCTGCCTGTTTAGGGTCCTTGGACTTCTCCTTAGTGCCGGTACCAGAGGTGGCCAGAAGGTTGTGGGAACTAAGTTTCACCGCTGAAGACATTGAGGCTACTGATCTCGCAAGGGATGCCTTTCTCTGAGGCTGCTCCTTAGAGTGTGAGCTAGTGCCCTGTTTCTTTTTGTCTGGGTGGGAGACAGCAGATTTCCTCTTGGTGCGTTGTGAATGAGGGTCGGCTGATGACTGTGCCAATGGTGACTGCTGTGTTGGAGAGGTACTGGAGCCAGGGTCTGAGACTGGCTGCAGAGAGCTCTCTACTCATAAGAGTTTTACCCTCAGTTCATGGTCCTTTCTGGACCGGGCCTTCAACTTGAGGCAGTGGGTACACTTCTGAGAGACATGTCCCTCACCAAGACAGCATATGCACTGTGAATGACCGTCGCTCAGGGGAATGGCCTCATGACACGAGAGGCACCTCTTGAAACCAGGGGATCTCCCAAGAAGGGAGAGCTTCCCAATAGGGAAGGGGGTCGCAAAGGAAAGGTAGAATCATTAGAATTGTATTAAGTTTCTAATTGGAAAGGAAAGAAATGCCCAGAAGAAAAGACCTGTCCCTCCTGACATCTGTGATTAAGAAGCGGTCCTTTGTACTTTGTCTATTCCCTACAAACCTTCCAGCAATCAAAGATATCTATGAGTCTACGGTATCTATTTATATATGGGGACATGAGAACTATTAAACACTTTTGGTACAGCGAGTACATTTTTTTTTAAGCTCCTTTGGCAGCTGACTAAGAAAAGGAAGGAAATGGATAAGAAGGAATTAATGTTCATCCCCCTTGAACATGGGATGCATGATTCAGACTTTACTTATCTAATCAAAGGGATAAGATATGAACGATTCACTATAAGATTTCTGCAAGACAGGAAAACTTGATTTGGATTTAAAGTCCATACAGGCTTCTCTGCAGAGCTTCAAAAGCACAGCTTTTAAAACTTACTGTTAAAAATTCCCAGAAAAGCTAATTAAACACTCCTCTCTCTCTCTCTCTCCCCTCTCCTCCACCTCCGGTTACAACATACTTCTAGAGGAGAGGTCCCACGAGTCATAAATACTGAATGAGTGCAGTTGCCTACTAAAAGTAGGGTTGAATCCAACTTTGAGCAATTCAAAATACAAATTAAGATTTAAAATTAAGATTACAACACCCCAATTTTCAAGATACAAAAGTTTTAGTTTAACAGCACACATATTCTTCCATTCCAGATTTAAAAGATTTTTCTAGACAAGTGATTGTAAGCTAACATTACTCATTTGATAAAAATAAGCTCTCTGTTTTAAAAATAATTTTAATATACATAAGATAGATATGTATATCTCACAGAAGATGCATAATAAACATGAAAGATATTACATTCATTGCAAGGGATAATATTTCTTCAAAGTCATACTCTTGAATACATCCCATTCAGGTATACCACTACTTTAAAAAGCCTTCATTTTAACTATGTGGATAATCAGAAATGCAAATAAATACAGGTTGAACCTCTCTAGTCCGACACTCTCTGGTCTGGCAACATCTGTGATCTGGCATGATTTTAGTTAGCCGGATGTCCGCTTATCATGGGTGAGGCCAAGTTTCCCGTGGTCTGGCAAAGTCCTGCCAGTCCTGGCTCTCAGCGTTCTGTGCTGTTATTTAGCTCTAATTTACTCCTAAATATGTCTTCTAAGAAACCAGCAAGCAGTGGAAGTGTTGGTAATTCTGCTAAGCATAAGCATGTGTCAATATCCATACAGCAAAAGGTGGAATTGCTGCAGAAATTGGAAAAGGGCACATTGGTACATGCTTTGTGTGAGTTTTACAATGTATGGTCATCTACAATGTATGATTTGAAGAAGCAAAAGAATCAAACCCTTAATTTTTTTGCCAAAAGTGACAGTAAAAAAAAGTATGAGTGTTTGTAAGACTTCGAAGGAGGGGAAAACCAGCGATTTAGATAGTGCGCTTATACATTGGTTCAAGCTTCGTAGGAACGAAGATGTTAGCATTTCAGGGGAGATGAGGGCACAAGCAAAAATATTCCACAAAGAACTTAACCTGCAACATGAGTGTGACTATTCACAAGGATGGCTACAGAAATTTAAAAACAGGCATGGCATTAGTCTACTTCGTGTGTGCAGTGAAAAAAGAAGTGCAGATATGGAAGCTGCCACTAAGTAAGTTGACGAATTTGCAGAGTTAGGGTTTGTCTACATTACCCGCTGGATAAACAGGCAATCGATCCAGTGGGGGTTGATTTATTGCATCTAGTCTAGACACGATAAATCGACCGCCGAGGACTCTCCCGTCAACTCAGGTACTCCACCAGGCCGAGAGGCGGAGGCGGAGTCGACGGGAGAGCGTCAGCTGTCGACTTACTGCAGTGAAGACACCGTGGTAAATAGAAGTAAGTATGTCGAGTTCAGCTACATTATTCACGTAGCTGAAGTTGCGTAACTTAGATCAATCTCTCCCCTCCCACCAGGGTAGACCAGGCCTTAGTTGCAAATGAGAAATTATCCCCAGAGCAGGTATACAATGCCAATGAAACTGCTCTCTATTGGTGTTGTATGCCTAAAAAAAGTTAGCTACTAATGCAGAGAGGCCACCATCTAGTACGAAGGAGTAGAAGGACAGGGTAACTGTCCTTGGTTGTAGCAACGCAGCAGGCACGTACAAATGCAAGCTCGTGGTTATTGGGAAAAGTGTGAACCCAAGTGCATTCAAAGGGGTGAAAATATTCCCAGTGGTATACTGTGGCAACAAAAAGGGATGGATAACGACTAATCTATGTCTCGAGTGGTTTGAGAAATAATTTGTACTGGAGGCAAGAGCCCTCCATAGGTCTGGATCCGAAGTGCCAAATTGTGCTGATTTTCGACAATTGCTCTGTCCACCCCAAAGCAGAGCTGCTTGTCAAAGATAATGTGGTGGGACTGTATTTACCTCCAAACTGTACTGATTCACTGATTCAGCCTGGTGATCAGGGTATCTGATCCCTGAAGTCAATGTACATGTCTGAGTTTATGCACCAATTGCTAGTATCGCTTAATGATGGAAAGAGTTTGACAACATTTAGGAAAGAATTTCACCTCAAGGATATGATTTGGGCACTAGCTAGAGCCTGGGAAAGAGTAACTCCATCTACTCTGAAGAATGGATGACACAAATTGTGGTGAGCCCTAATGTTTGAGGACAGTCCTGACGTCAATGACGAGTCCGAGTTCGCTGGATTTCAAGTGTCTGAAAACCAAAAAATTGTTAGTGAGTTAATGGAGTATGCCAGCGGTATGTCTCACCCTGTAGTGCTTGAGCTGGCCAAGCATTTGGGAGAGGAAAATTTACTAGATGGATGGAAGTCGACAAAGATGCACCAATTGCTAGTCATATGACGGATGAAGAACTTGTGCAAATGGTACAGCAGGGAAAAAATGAAGATAACAAAGAAGCCAGTGATGGCGATGAAGATGATGAGGAGTATGTCGCAGAAAAAATTTCTATAGATAAATGCATTCGTTGGCAACAAATGTAATAGACGGACTGGAGCAAAGACAATTCTTTTCTGAGTAAGAGATCATGTCTACGATACGAGAAAAACTCATTAAAGAAAAACCAAAATACATGAGACAAGCTAAGCTGGAAGATTAGATAAAGGTAGTGAAGAGGAGCGGTCAGCAGCACTCTACAGTCGAAAATCCTGTTGCCTCCAATTCATCTACCCCGGATATACACCTACAGCAGAAACCCCGGATGTAACTCAAATGTAATTTGAGTTAGCAGTTCTTGTCACATCACTTTGGAAGCGGAATTCAGGCATTATTTTAGGTGAGTAAATTATAGATTTATCTGTATTATCATCTATTTCTTTTTCATATTATTTTATGTTTTTTATGCTTTATTTATTTTCTTGTGCCAATACAGTAAAATTGTATAACAACACTAACACTTTGTTATGAAAAGAGACGGTAAGCCTTGGCTAGGCGGCGTTGCAAGAGTGTTTCATTTATTCGCCTCGGCGAGATAAAAATAAAAAGAGACCCGCTTGCTACAATATTGACCTCCCGTGGTTCAGCAAATTCTCTGGTTTGGCACCGGTCAGTTCCCGAGGGTGCCGGACTAGAGAGGTTCAACCTGTATTGTCTCGTGAGGGAAAAATACATTTTATGATTACTTTGTCCTAAAGTCATACATCCATGGATTACTTATGAGACATAAGAGGACAACTCACATGCAGTACCACTTGTCAAATCTCAAGTCATTTCCTAAAGGGATTATAATACTTTGTAATACTATAATAGTAGGGGGCGGGGGGGTTAATGGCTGAAAACTTCCTTCTCTTTGACAGTATAACATGTTATAACCATATTATCTTTTCTTAAGATGAATATTTTAACAAACTTTATAACACTGAATTAACTTGCAAACATTTAAGGAAGTTATCCCTAAACGACGAAAGTAACTACTCCGCACTAAGATTTATGGGTTAATCATCAAGAATTCTCTTAAAAAACAAAATCCTGAAGTGGTCTCTTTATTTAGACCAATATCTAGACAGTGGCTTTCAAACTGCGGGTCGTGACCCAGTACTGGGTCACGGAATGTAAGGAACTGGGTTGTGGTGGCTCTGGTCAGCATCGCCGACTGGGCTGTTAAAAGTCCTGTTGACGGTGCTGCCCGGCTAAGGCAGGCTAGTCCCTACCTGTTCTGACACCATGCTGTGTCCCAGAAACGTCTAGCAGCAGGTCCGGCTCCTAGGCGGGGGGACCACGGGACTCCAAGCACTGCCCCCTCCCCAAGCACTAGCCCGGCCAATGGGAGCTGGGGGGGGGTGGTGGTGCCGCCCGCGGGCAAGAGCCACACGGAGCCGCTGGCGTGCCTCTGCCTAGGAGCCGGACCTGCTACTGGCTGCTTCCGGGGCGCAGCGCGGTCTGCTGTGCCAGGACAGGCTGGAAGCCTGCCTTAGCACCCCTGCTGCACCGCTGACTGGGAGTCGCCTGAGGTAAGCCTGCACCCCAACCCTATGCCCCAATCCTCTGCCCCAGCCCTGAGCCCCCCCAAACCCAGAACCCCTTCCTGCACCCCAAGCTCCTCAACGCTGGCCCCACTCCAGAGCCTGCACTCCTAGCCCAAAGCTTGACAACCTCCCGCACCCCAAGCCCCTGCCCCAGCCCAGAGCCCCCTCCCACTCTGAACCCCTCATTCCTGGCCTCATCTGGCAGCCCTCACCCCCGTTGTCCAACTCTCTGCCCTAGCACTGAGCCCCTCCCACATACCAAACCCCTCTGCCCCAGCTCTGTTGGGTCATGGGCATCAATAATTTTCTTCAACTGGGTCACCAGAAAAAAAGTTTGAAAACCACTGATCTAGGAAACATATGACACTTCTGAAAAGAAAGGAAAAGTATTTTAAACCCTATTTTGATCAAACAAATGTTAAGACTCAAGACAACAGAACAGATCACTCTAAGGTCATCAACAATCCAAGTTATTGAACTAATGTGTTAAAATATTCTAAGAATAAAGTGCCATTATAGTCAACTAACCCATGCATAAGTTAAAAACATTAGAGGGTAGTGTTAACTGCCCCTAAGAACTGTTCTTCAGTTCCTGTTTCCGTTGAAAGGATCAAAAACCATAAGTATGGGGCTTATTTCTCCTTCCTGGTAGCTGTCCCTTTGGGAGAGGACAAGCAGCAAGGAGGAGAGTATTTGAGAAACACACAATCCTATATTGAGGCGGATTTAAGAGAACTCTATATCTATTTTGCTCAGCAGAGTTCTGAAAGTCCACATTGCAAAAAAACACAGCACTCTGAAATGTATTCCAGAATAATTTTAAATTACAATTGACAAAGTAACATTTGTGACCACTAGTAGTAGAAAAGCTTTTACATTTCACATTACTTTAATGTAGCATTTTATATTTAGCATGTGATTTGAATGTAGCTATATAATTTGCAATGATTAAGGTATCATTTCTATGTAGGTAGTATTTTATCTAGTTTCTATGCAAGACAGACATTTATATCTATATGCGTTTCACACATCTACTACAGGACCTAGCAGGTAAGAGTCCAATCCATTAAATGGAGATTTCCTCAAGTTCTGTGGAAAAAAATCAGCTTTTTAGCTTTCTTTTCTGTGTCTTATCTTTTGCCAGTAGGACAAGTGGCTATTTTTGCCTGTTTTGGGGATGGGAAGGACCCTATACATTAGAACATGAACAAAGGCCACACTAGTGTCATTCCATGTGTCATTCATTTTTCCTTACAGATACAGTTTTACTTTTCTACAATTGCTGCTCATATTGCAAGCCCAAATACATGAAATCCCCCAAAGGCTACTTCATGCTTCTCTTTTAATCAGCCCAAAGGGAGTACTTGTTCAGCAAACTAGTGGAAGCCTTTCACATAGTGGTTAAAAGGGTTGCTCTTTGGGGCTTGCCTGGTCTCCATTGGCTTGGACAATGGGATTCCTGATTTTGGCTCTGAATCCTAGTCTTCAACATGGCAACAGCTTATGTTGTAAATCTCCACTATAGTAGTAGGGATTGAATCAATAATCCTGATGTCTTAACATGACCTAGTGAGAAGGTCAAACTATACCCTGAAATTATCTAAGTGATCTTGGCTATTCTCCATGACAGTACAATGTGAGAATACTAAACTAGCAAAAATAAAGTATATGAAATATGATCTTTTCCAGACCAGTTCTTAAACTTGTAGACTGAGGAAGCTGAATATTTATTCAAAATTTCCATTTTCACTCACTTGTCTGTGAGCCTTCTTTCTTAATTTAGGTTCTCCACTTTAATGTTCTGAGTGACACCTACTGGTATATTATAGAAATATTCTATGCAGCATCTTGCCTTTAGAAGTTACTACAAGGTCACCTATACTTTTCCTGACACACAACCTTCTTTTTTGGCTTCATTCATTGACTGTGTTTATCCAGAGAATTTATTTTTATTGTTTGTGATTTAGCAGTCAATTACATTTACAATAGGCTAGTTTGTATGTTCAATTATTTCTTGGCACTTGTTTTAGTTATTTCCCTGCACATCCCCACATAATTGATATTTAGGTGTGGGGAAGGGCTGCAGAAAAGGAAAATGATGTTGTTTTCCTGGGTTTGCCCAGCTCACCCCTCTGTGCAAGAGGTGGAGATGGAATTGTGGTAGGGTGACCAGATAGCAAGTGTAAAAATTGGGACGGGGTGGGAGGTAACAGGTGCCTATATAAGAAAAAGCCCCCAAAATCAGGACTGTCCTTATAAAATTGGGTCATCTGGTCACCCTAAATGGTGGGTGCAAGTGGCCCAGTTCTGAGCATCCCAAAAAGCATCAACTAACTAGTAGAGGGGGATAAAGTTCCTGCAAAGGGTGTAGCAATATTCTACATTGTATTTTTTAAAGCACACCGTTGTCTGGGGAATCTGGTGCATTCAATTTACAAAAATTTGCTCAGATGATCCTTAGATAGGATGATCTAGCAACATCCAGAGGAGATGAAGTCTATCACAGGTAAGGAAATCCCCCTCATCTCATCAGCTTGAACAATGTTTTTTGTGAGATATTACATTTGTATATCTGTATATTGCTCTTTTTCTGTATAAAATCCCACCTGGATTATAGGCAGAGAAAAAGTAGAAGAAATACAAATAATTTTTGAAAACACTAAAATTTCCTAAAGTAGTTGCCTGTAAAAACATGTCTATATATAGAATACAGTAACGCTTCACTTAAAGTCGTCCCAGTTAACATTGTTTTGCTGTTCTGTTGCTGATCAATTAGAGAACATGCTCATTTAAAGTTGTGCAATGCTCCCTTATAACGTTGTTTGGCAGCTGCCTGCTTTGTCCACTGCTTGCAGGAAGAGCAGCCTGTTGCAGCTAGCTGGTGGGGGCTTGGAACCAGTGTGGACCGGCAGCCCCCCTATCAGCTCCCCGTTCCCCTAAGTTCCCTGTGCAGCAGCTGCCCAGCAGTCTATCAATTGCCGGCAGTTCAGCTGTCCCTCCCCCTACTGCCATGTGCTGCTTCTGTCCTCTGCCTTGGAGCTGCTCCCCGGAGCCTCCTGCTTGCTGTGCGGGGGGTGGGAGGGGCTAATGTCAGGGTGTCCCTCTCCCCTCTGCACCCCACTTACCCCATTTCCATAGAGCAGGAGGGACACAACAGGGCTCAGGACAGAGGGAGCTTCCTGGCAGCAGCTGCTGTCTCAGCTTGTTGATCTACTTAAAAAGGCAGCGTACTTAGAGTAGGGTCAGCGTACTTAAAGGAGCAATGCGCATCTCTCTCTCACACACACAGGTGTGTCTCTGTATGCCATGCTGTCTTCCCTCCCTCCATTCGTGCTGCCTTGTAGAGTGTGAGGCTACAACAACAACGAGTTAAGCTCTGAGGGTTCAGCCAATTGCTAGTTCATCATTTAGCAGTAAGGCATTCCCTGAGAAATATCCCACCCTCTGACTTCACCACCATCATTGCTGTGTACCAGTATTGTTTGTTTAAAACAGAGAGAGAGAGAGAGAGAGAGAGAGAGAGAGAGAGAGAGTGTGCGCGCGCGCACGCGTATTTATATAATGTAGTCTTTAATCTCGAGAAAAAAATTTCCCTGGAACCTAACCCCCCCCCCCATTTACATTAATTCTAATGGGGAAATTGGATTCGCCTAACATTGTTTAGCTTAAAGTCGCATTTTTCAGGAACATAACTACAACGTTAAACGAGGAGTTACTGTAGAATGGTACAGAAGTTCAGTTAGCATTTGTGAGTAATATGGGGCTCTGTCAAACTCATGCTGACAAAACCTAGAAGTTGAATCACACAACACTATCACAAGTTAGTTACATACAATAATGGCAGATTCCAGATGGAATTTTTTAAGCAAATACTTCCTCCAGCGAGAGTCATTCTAGTTAGAGCAAGGCAAAGAGGCAAATCTTGCATTGCCCTTTGAACATTGTCCTATATGGGTTTGTTCTAATTTTTTTCCAGTACAGAATGTGTTCGATATTTTTCTCCTTCCCTTTCTTCCTTTCATTTTTGTTTGACTGTTAGCCTTGGTTTCTTTAACTCAGTGTCTCTCAGAATCTCTCTCTACTTCTCTCTAACCACTCCATCTTTACTTTTACTTTTCCCCTCCTTCCTTCTAGCGACCTTTCCCTCCAGTCTATTGCATCATCATGCCTTCTTTTCCCCAAACTCTCCAATTATCCCCACTGCCAATCAAGAAAGGGGTTTCTGGTGGCAGGAAGCTGTGGTGGCCTGGACTAGATTCCAACAGGAAAGAGGCAGTCCTAACCTGCAAACTGTTCTTGGACTTGGAAAGGTCAAGAATTTCAATCCCCATCAGAGGAAAGGAATGAAATAGAACCACAGGAATATACTCTCTCTTTCAAGGATGAAGGGAGTTAGGTGGTGAACCATCTGGCACTTTGGCTTTTCTCTTACACCTTGTTAAAACGTTGTCTCTCCCCTCCTCCTGTCCAGCTGGCCCCTGCATCTTCCTTTTCCCTGTAACGGTGTGTGTATCTGGGGATGCTTTAGCCCCAGCATCCAGACACCTGTGCTACCAACATAACATAGAAATCTGGAGTTGCCAAATTTGAAGATATGGTTACAGTTAGATCTATGAGTGGAAAAAGTTTATTATACTATTACATGCAAAAAACTATGTTAAAGAACATTAAGGTTGCAAAAATCAAGCACTCAAAAGTTAGCAAATGCCAGAATTAAAGTTACCTGTGAAACCTTAATTTGGCTCCCTTGTGAAGATGCATTGTAATACAATCTTTAAATACATCACAAGCTAGTAATGTGATCTAATTATTTTTGACTCCCGACTAATATATATACACAATACAATAACTGTGAAAGTTGTTATAGTTTAAATCAAAATACAGGGAGACCAGAATTAATTGCTACTACATTAACTACACTGTGTGGCAGCAATATTAAGTGTATCACAATTGAAAAGATCTAGTTTTCCATTTCCCTGTGCCTAAAATGAATATAATTATACTCACAGGATTTGACTTCATCTCCATAAGGTTGTCTAGGATACGTGTGACTGGTAGATTCTGTGGAAGAGAATTTGAAACTAGTGAGTTGCAAAAATGTTTACTAAGAAATATGCAGAAGCTGTTCTGCAACCCAACTATATTATACGGAACGTTGAATTTTGTAATTTACAGCACAGTCAAATCTCTTACTTTGAGCTGCTTTACTGTAATGTTCTATAGGGAAAAGTAACTGTTCTAGGTTATTTATGTATAGAATAGTTAATAGGTCTAGAAATTTTAAAATAACTCAAATAAATACCAATGATTTTTTAAAAGGGGCAGGTAAAATTGCTTTTTAAAGAGTAACCATATACTTGCAGTATAAATGACTTATTTTAGATTAAAATAAACTGAAACAATGAAGAACTAGAGTAAAATCTCCACAGAAGAACACAGTGCACCTCCTAGAGCAGACTACATTTGAGAAACATGCTCCTTCCCTTTCTTTCACATTCTTGAAATTGTTTGTCATACCATAGGCCTAGCGAGCTTGGTCTTATTTAGCAGTTTTTAAGCAGGCAAGGACATGCTTTAAAAACTTGATTTGTTTCAAAAATCCGCAGTTTGCTTCTCTAGATATACAGCAATTCTTTTTTTCCAAAGATTGTGGCTGAATCCTTAGCTGCACTCAGTAAGCTGAGACAGGAGCCACAAAGGAGCCATTTGCAACTTCCGGATCCTAGGACATGTTCTATCCACTGCACAGTTTAGGGCAGTCCTAGATTATTTTGGCTTGTAACAGTCCCTAAAGACTGATATTAGGGTCGAGGATGGCAACAACTGCCTCCAATCTGGTGCCACCAGAATTTTCCTGAGGAGGGGGCCCAGAGCTCTCCCTCTACTGCACCTGCATCCAGCCCTGAGCTCTCCCCCACCACCTCTCCATACCCAGGCCTGAACTCTCTTATGCTGCCTCTGCAACCAGAACTGTGTTCTCCCCACTGCACCCAGCTCCACACATATTCCCCTCCTGATGCCTCTCACTCTTTCCCACACATTACCCAGTACCCAGCCCCACGCTCTTACTCAGATAGGTGGTCAGGTTGAAAAGCACCATACCCACTAGGGGCCAGGCAGTTCTGGGAGCCCAGACCCTACCCTCCTTCTACATCTCTGTTGCCCCAGGAAGCACCAAAAGCCTGCATCCAGTCCTCCCACCCTGTTGGTGCCCCGGGTCTGCTTCTCCCTAGGGTTCCCAGTGTCCATAGGTGCCGAAAGGAGTACAAAAGTGGGGGATAGGATAGCCATGGGACAAGGAAAAGGCCAACATCTTCTGTTAGTATATTTTGTTAACTTTTTTAATTCCTATCAAGTTTATGAAAGACATTTATTTGTTAATATCAGGTTCTTTCATCATTCATGCCACAGATGTTCTCTGTATAAAGAGCAAACAGAAGTTCCATGTACATTTGCAACACTGGCAGAAGATATAACAAGCAAGTGAAGACAATGACGATACAATAAATGGTTAACACTTTTATGTAATTTGTGCTGCTGTTGAGCTTCTCCTGTAGGCCAAATTAGTTGAATTTCAGGAAATGTGTTCAGCCAGCTGAAGGATCTGATATCCAAGTGTATTTACAAAGTTCTTTTCTAATGGCCAACACAAATATAAGCCTGGAGCAGAAACTCAACTGAGTAGCTTTAATTCTACTTGCCTGGGATTAGCTAAAAAAGGATTTAAATCTCATCCTGCAAAATAAGATCCTCCAAATTCTCTTGATAGACCATTATCTTTGGTCCTAATTCTATTGCACTGATATTGAAATACATAATGAGCTGTGTGTGTTTATTCAAATATTAATCTTTTATATCTAACTCATTTATAAAAAAAGCAATCTACTGAACTTTTTACCATTACTCTATACTGCTTCATTGTCTTTACCCGTATCAAGTGTAAAGCTCTCGGTGAAAGCCAGAGGGTTTTCTTTTTTAATTATTACAGTATAATATACCCAAATTAAAAGCCAATTCAACAATGTAGGATGGGATTCTCAGTGAAATCTTTGATCTTTATCCATTCGATATTAAAGATGCCTTATAATTCAAATTTTAGCTGTACTTACTTTTGTATTGCTAAATTTGCCATAAACACATCACATACAGATGGCAATATATATGTGCCATATAAAATGTACCACATGGTTCTGCACTTCATCATACAATTTTGATTGCCTCATCTGTATTCTGCTCACTAATCCATAAAACTGAGGCATAACAAATGAAATAGAAGAGGCAATGAGAAGGCCAGGAGCAAGTGACAAGGAGCTAGAAACACAGGACAAAAGATTTTTTTTTTTAAACTAAATAGAATGCAGTTTGAGAGCATTCCCACTACAATGTTATAGCATCAGGAAAACAGTGAGTTTCAAGGTTAAAGATAGCAACAAAGTCCTTTCCAGATTGTTTTAAGCCATTTTTGGTCATGAACCTCAAAATTTGGAGAACCACCGATCTGAAGGCATAAAAAAGATATGAACAAAGTGGTAAGATTTTAAGTAGGAGATGGGAAATCTGGAGATGCTAGATGCTTGCTCTATAATTGAACAACAACATAAAGCCAAACCAAGATTAAAACATGGTAATCTAAGGCTAGGAATATGGTAAAACAATCACAAAAATTGTAGCCTTGTACTGTCAAAGGGTGAAAAACTAAACTAAATGCATCCAAAGATATTATGCTGGAAGAGAGGCAATAATTCCCTTTAGAGATCTGCTGAGAGAAGGAAGGTCAGAGAGGAAGGAAGGACAGTCCAGTGGTTAGGGTACTAGCTTAGGACTTTGAAAACCTGGATTCAATTCCCTGCTCCACTAGAGACTCCTGTGTGATGCTGTCACTTAGCTTCTCTGTGCCTCACTTCCTCATCCAGAAAATGGGGATAATAGCACTTCCCTAACTCACAGGGAAGTTGTGAGGATAAATACATTAGGCACTTAACGACTTCTTTGTTTCGGTTTTCACCAAGAAGGCTGGTGGTGATTGGATGAGTAACATAGTAAATACCAGGGAAAATGAAGTAGGATCAGAGGTTAAAATAGGGAAAGAACAAGTTAAAAATTACTTAGACAAATTAGATTTTTCAAGTCACCAGTGCCTGATGAAATGTATCCTAGAATACTCAAGGAGCTGACCGAGGAGATATCTGAGCTATTAGTGATTATCTTTGAAATGTCATGGAAGATGGGAGAAATCCCAGAAGACTGGAAAAGGGCAAATATAGTGCCAATCTATAAAAAGGGAAATAAGGACAACTTGGGGAATTACAGACCAGTCAACTTCTGTACCCAGAAAGATAATGGAGAAAATAATTAAGCAATCAATTTGCAAACATCTAGAAGATAATAAGATAAGTAACAGTCAGCATGGATTTGTCAAGAATAAATCACGTCAAACCAACCTGATAGCTTTCTTTGACAGGTAACAATCCTTGTGGTTAAGGGGGAAGCGGTAGACGTGGTATATCTTGGCTTTAGTAAAGCTTTTGATACTGTCTCACATGACCTTCTCATAAACAAACTAGGGAAATGCAACCTAGATGGAGCTACTATCGGGTAGGTGCATAACTGGTTGGAAAACCATTCCTAGGCCTTGGCTACACTTACCAGCTAGTTCGACGGCTGGAAATCGAAGTTCTGGGTTCGACTTATCGCGTCTAGTCTGGACGCGATAAGTCGAACCCGGAAGTGCTTGCCGTCGACTGCGGTACTCCAGCTCGGCGAGAGGAGTACCGCGGAGTCGACGGGGGAGCCTGCCTGCCGCGTGTGGACCAAGGTAAGTTCGAACTAAGGTACTTCGACTTCAGCTACGTTATTCACGTAGCTGAAGTTGCGTACCTTAGTTCGAATTGGGGGGGGTAGTGTAGACCAAGCCCTAGAGAGTAGTGGTTCAAGGGCATAATGAGTGGGATCCCGCAGGGATCAGTTCTGGGGCCAGTTCTGTTCAACATCTTCATCAATGATTTAGATAATGGCATAGAAAGTACACTTATAAAGTCTGCGGACGATACCAAGCTGGGAGTGGTGGCAAGTGCTTTGGAGGATAGGATTACAATTCAAAATGATCTGGACAAACTGGAGAAATGGTCTGAAGTAAATAGGATGAACTTCAATAAGGACAAATGCAAAGTACTCCATTTAGGAAGGAACAATCAGTTGCACACATACAATATGGGAAATGACTGCCTAGAAAGGAGTACTGCAGAAAGGGATCTAGGAATCATAGTGGACAACATCCTAAATGAGAGTCAACAGTGTAACACTGTTGAAAAAAAACCCAAACAGCATTCTGGGATGTATTAGCAGGAGTGTTGTAAGCAAGACATGAGAAGTAATTCTTCTGCTCTACTCCGTGCTAATTAGGCCTCAGTTGAAGTATTGTGTCCAGTTCTGGGCGCCACATTTCAGGAAAGATGTGGACAAATTGGAGAAAGTCCAGATAAAAGCAACAAAAATTATTAAAGGTCTAGAAAACATGACCTATGAGGGAATATTGAAAAAACTGGGTTTGTTTAGTCTGGAAAAGAGAAGATTGAGAGGGAACGTAACAGTTTTCAAGTACATAAAAAGCTGTTACAAGGAGGAGGGAGAAAAGTGGTTCTTAACCTCTGAGGATAGGTCAAGAAGCAAGGATTTAAACAGCAACAAGGAGGTTTAGGTTGGATATTAGGAAAAACTTCCTGTCAGGGTGGTTAAGCACTGGAATAGATTGCCTAGGGAGATTGTGGAATCTCCATTATTGGAGATTTTTAAGAACAGGTTAAACAAACACCTGTCAGGGGTGGTCTAGATCATTGTTTCCCAAACTTGGGACGCCGCTTGTTTAGGGAAAGCACCTGGTGGGCCGGGCCAGTTTGTTTATCTGCCGTGTCCACAGGTCCGGCCGATCGCGGCTCCCACTGGCCGCGGTTCGCTGCTCCAGGCCAATGGGAGCTGCTGGAAGCAGCGCGGGCTGAGGGACGTACTGGCCACCCTTCCCACAGCCCCCATTGGCCTGGAGCAGCGAACCGC
>NC_048301.1:49848246-49982744 GCF_013100865.1 Trachemys scripta elegans
ACAGACAAAAATTATCCCTGCTAACTCAGCATAGCATATACTGCTACCTGTGTAGGCAATTTTCTGATTAACAATATTGTAGAAAGTGCAACCATGTTATATAGATGAATGAAAAGTAATTTAAAAGTACTGCATGAGTAATGAATGCTCTAGAAAACTAAAGTCATAATTTTACTTCAATAATTGCTCTGCAGTCTATTGTACTTGACCTCATTTTCGTAGGGGAAACAGAAGAGGTATTGTTGTCAGGTAAATCAAATATTTATGGATGTATTGTAACATATGAAAAAATGACAGGTGATTCTCAAATGTTTCAGAGATTTAAGAGCTTTCTCATGGTATTTTTGTATTTAGTGTCTCTGCCAAAAGTAGGAAATGCATAGACGGACCAAAAAAATTAAAAAGCTTACTGTGTTTGTTTAAGCCTCAAAGTAAGTTTTCATTCAGTTTGCTTTAAAGATGATTGAGCCAGCCATTTTATCCACACCGATTTGTGCAGCTGTATAAGGAAGGTACCCAGGTCATATGACCTTGACCTTATCACCTAAATTCCTTGCTGCTTGGATTCCTTTATTTCTAAATTTTCATGAGAATGTATGTCTTAGTTTCAGTATAAAATATGGAGCGTCACATATGCGTGTGTGGGTGGAGGAGGGCGCACGTATTCAACTTTCAGTTTTGCACAATGCTCTTCCAAACTCTTCCCTAAGTGAATCCAAGTTGTGAATCTAGCCCTATGGTTCCTTTACCTGTCAATAGCTTATCACCTGTGAAAATGGCTTAAAATAAGCATCGAATTGTCAAGTATATCTAGACAGGGAGATACAATAGGTTGGATAGACAAAGGATACAGCTCCATGCCTTATTGTTAAAATACCAACAATCTATGCTGCACATAAATAATAATAACTATTTATTATTTATGCAGTACCATAAGTGTGCATGGGCTTTAAAGTCATGGCTTGTAGAATTATTAATGAACCAAACATGAAATATTTTCAATATGTTCAAAAGACCTAAACTGGCTTGAGTCCCAGCTGAGGATGAAAGCAAGCTCAAAGCAACTGGGGAGCTATGAGAATATACATCATATTATGAGTGGGGCAGACATGGTCTGCATGCACAGCTGTTCCATGCATTTACAAAAAGCTAATGCGTTAAATAGTTAATCTTTCATTAACAGTGTGTAATCAGTTGGCATGATTTGCTCTACACCCGAGAACACTGGGGACTGCACTCCAGAGACTGTAGTTCCAAGCCCCAGGATTATTAGCTCTTTTGAGAAACCTTATCTTACTGTCAACATTTTTAGACACTAAAAAGGCTGCTACCCCTCATGTCTGCCCCATAAGAAACAGAAAAGATATGGAGCAAAGAAGAGAGGGGGCGGGGAGAGAAGGAGGGAGAAAGAAAGACAAACTTTTCACCTTTGTTGGTACTGAGTGTGTGATCAATACTGAGTTATGAAAAGACTTTGCAGATTAGTCTGTGGATTACTGCATCTCATCAGCAGCACCTGCATTCAGAAGGAGTGATGAAGAGGCTAGGTGTGGGGGGTGGGACTCAGAGCTGAAAATGTTCTTCAAACATGTTTTTCCCTTTGCAAAGATGCTGCTACCTCTCCAAATGAGAAATATAGTGAAGAGACCAACTAGTGGTGGTGGGAAAATGGGAAGGGATGAGGGGAGGGGGGGATGATACTCGAGGAAGACTTGTCTCTCTCTTCCACTAGTTACAGTCACTGGGGTTTAATGCGATCTATAAACTCATCTGTCTGTTTACATACCAGCAAATGATACGTCTCTCTGATCCACTTACATTTTCAAGCCTAATGTATACACAGGGCACTGACGTTGTGTATACAAGACACAGAGATAGCTGGGGGCTGTGTGCTGTCCCTGCTTTCACAGCACACTGTCACTCTTATAAATAAAGCATTCGCTCGGGTAAAGAGTCTGAGAGCCAGAGAGCCCATTGCGTGCAAATCCAGCTCAGTGCCCGAGCTTCCTCGAGGTTGAAGCTAATCCTAACTGACATGTTACAGTAAAAGTACTTTATAAAATCAATATTAAATTCACAGCCTTTGACATCCTGGGACATCAAAGATAAAGGGGAAATAAGCCGTGGAGTAAACACTCCTGCAGCTATGCCAGTTGCTCAAGGAGGGAGGCACAGAAAGACATGGGAGACCATGGGGTAAATTAGAACACTGCTAGTCTTGTTTTTATATCAAGGTCTTGACAGCAATAAAAACATTATAAAAACAGCACGCAAACTCTTACACAGAAGAAAAAAATATCAGGAAGGACACACTAAGTTACAGCTTCATATAATCTGTTAAATTGAAGGGATGTAACTCTACCTACACAAGGCACAACATTCTCTCTCTCTCTTTCTCTCCCTCCCCTCCCCCCAATAAATTATACTTAAAGATGATTACATAAAAATAGCACATGTCACCAGACTGAAGAAATATTGGGGGAGGAGTTGTGCAATTTTGATCTGATAATATTGTTTCCTTCTAATGTATACCCAGGTGCATTTCACAATCATTTGGACCCACATAAAGCCAAACATTGTGATGTTTGTGTTCTGGATGTGAAACTCAAATATTGCGGGGTATTAGGTTGGGAGGAGGTTGACTGGGGATGGGAGACACTCTTATTTGTGGAATCGCAGGTCCTCTGCTTCACACATGAAATTGTTGTGTAACCAGCAGTGATCCTTCCCATGGTGAATGACATTGGCTTTTGGTTCATGGCACCAGGCAGACCAGGGTCAGCATTGGTGGGGATAATATACTTCCAGCTCCTTCTCTTCTCACCTCCTCCAAGCTTCTTTCTACTATGTGAGGAGCTCACACCAGCCAATACACCCTGCATAAGGCCATGCACATAATGACCAGGAATGAGCAGTTGCTGGAGAATTGAATCATGGACCATGAAGATAAGCTACATTTAGTCATTTTATGATTCACAAAGCTTTTGGATCTGGAGTCTTTAAGTCACCATTTTTTTTAAAAACTGCAGTTTGAGCTTATTGCTGTTCCACCCCAACAGATCAGTCCTGCACCAGTCCTCAGGACAGACCTATTCCAAATCAAAACATTTCCTTCATAAAGCAAACTTAGCGAAATTGGACATTAAAACAGTGTAAAAATTCACTCTTTTTGTCTAATGAAATTTACCAAAGTTATACTAAGAGAAAATAAATTTCCAGCCCCAGCAATTTAATTTTTACAGCAAAGCCTACAGTTATAGATCACTTGTGTTAGAATGCAGGTGCAAACACGTGTGAAGGAGGTGCAGAGTTGAAGGTCAAAGAGGTCAAACAGCTTGCTGCATCACATGATCCGTCTTGCCCTCACTGATTGACACTGCTGACTGTCACAACTGGGAGACTTTGGAGAGGGAAGGAAGGGGATGGTAACATGGCTGTAAGAATGAAAATCTGAAGATAGTGCCCCAGTAGCCCCTAGTTTTTCTTTCACTTCTGTCTGCTTATAAAAGTTATTTTCTTTCATTCCTTTTGTTTAGTCAGAGACAAGAGGGAGCGAAATGGGAGACAATGGGAGTGAAAGTGTAGATGGATAGAGAAAGGGAATGACAGGGTGATGCCAGGAGCTGGCAGGCAAAACCATGGTAATTAAAGTAGGAGCCACATTATCTCTCATGATGGGAAAGCACCTTAAATGAAAATAGATTCCCCCTCATTCGGAATGCAGAATTCCAACACTTTGAGGAGCAAATGAGAAGCACCAAGCGCACCAAACAAAGATTTGTAACAAGAAAAGACTCAGAAAGGCCACTTGTAGCATGTCCCCTTATTATGCATGTAGGGCTCAACACTGCTCCTATTGAAATCAATGGGAGTTTTGGTACTGACCATGAGTGGAAACAGCATTGGGCCCTTGCTCCCGAACAGCCCACACAAAACTTTAGCCTAAGGCCACTGTTTTCTCTGGGAAATATAAGAACAGTGCCTCACTTTCCCCATCTATAAAATGGGGATAACATTAATGTTCGTACCCCAGAAGGGCAAGGAAAAGCTACATTCATTAACATTTGTAAAATGCTTTGTGATCCTCAGATGAAAGGAACAACATGAAGTATCATTATTATTAATACACCTGCCTGTTGCCCCCTTTATGTTTTAACCTTAGTTCTTTGCTGTGTTTCACTTTTAATGTCACCCAGAGTTAAACATACAAATAACTACTTTATACTAAATATTACATTATCTGTTGGGGTGACTCAGTATAAAGATCAGATCACTGGAGTATTCAAAATGTGGTGTTTCGAAGATTGTGAAGATTAGTGAGTTGTTCATTTAATTAACTGTTTGGAATGGGTACAGCACAACCCAGCAGTCACTCCTCCTATAACCTAAGTTATCTCTTATCAGTGAAAGCTCCACTCCCATCCAAGGTTTGCTTTTTTTAATTCTGCCTGCAAGGACACTACTTTGATTTTGTAGGATAAGGATGGGATCAAAGACTGGACACCAAGATGCAGCTGTTTGGTTGAACTGAATTTGGAAACAACCTGAAAAATGCATCATCTAATGTATAAAGAAGGGAAGGATAACTACTCAGATTCTGTGTGCTGAAGGACAGAGCCAGGCAACCCAGAATGCACTGCACACCTTTGGCCTTGAGGAAGATCCAAAATATAAGACTTGAAGATGGCAGCCAGTCCCAGAGAGACTTTCTTGTATCTAAAGAATTTCAGGAAAGCTAGGAATTTTGTTGAGGATTAAGGGGAAGGGAGATACTTATCCAAACAGATTCAATGTTGACAGAGGTTCAGATGTGATTACTTTTGGTGATTTAGGTTGGCACTTAAAATGTGCTTTCTGAACTGTTTTCCCCGTCCCTAGTCCTGAACTGGTATTCCCAAACTGTAGCCTTACTATCACTATTTCAGAGAGTTTGTTGGTGCGCTTCATGTGATGCTTTGTGAATTGGATACCAATTGAAATTAGTTATTTACGTCTGGAGCCACAAAGGGCCTGAGCATTGCAATGTCTAACCAATAAGCACCTAGAAAATCACTTGAAAAACACTGGGATACACAAAGCCTGAGTTAGGCACCCTCACTCCCTGTACAATGAGGGGGGACAAATAGGCACCTAAGAATGGGATCCACACAAGGCAGCATGCTACACACTGCTTAAGCTAGCCAATGGGAGATACCAACAAGAGAGGTGTATCTGAACCACAGCTACTCTCACAGGACTCAGTATCTAAGTCTGGGCTGCAATAATGTGCCTATCTCTGTTTGCAATCAACCAGTAGAACTCCCCTCCTGGAGTCAGGCACCTTAGGCACAGAAGCTGCTGCTTGCAAGAGGAGGAGGAGGAGGAGGAGGTAGCTGTGGCTTCCTTATAACTTTTAGCACAGTGGTTAGAGAACTCACATGGGCTGTGGGAGACCCAGACCCAATTGCCCCTCTTCCTGAGGGGCAAGAAAGGATCTGAACAGTGGCTTCCCACTTCTCAGGAGAGAGAAGGCTATCGCACTGGGCTATGGTTTAGTCTGATATGGAGCTCCCTTAATCTCTGCTGTTGAAGCTGTTCCAATTAAATATGGTATAGATACTTAAATAGCCAATGGGCCAAAGAGAAAGAATAAAAATGACTATGCAGCCTTGTGGGTAGGGCACCCACCTAGGAGGGTCCTGTGCTCCAGTGAGTTATTTATCCACTGCATCGCTGACCATGATGGTAGCAGTAGAGATGGAGATGTAAGTAGAAAGCACATTTGGGTACTGTTACATTCTGAAGTAATAGATAAAAGCCATACTTCTATTTGTTCCCCCAGGAAATAACACTTCAAATGAGATTTCTTTTACAAGGTATCCTAGCGGGTAAAACAATATGTTCAACATCAAGTGAAGAGGCAAAACATTACACAGCATTATTAAAAAGTTATACAACCACAAATCCTAAACTGACTGGTAAACAAATTATTTATAATAGCCTTTTCAAGCAGTTTAGTTATGAATAACTCAAAATTTGGTTAATAACTCCTTGGAACATGAGCTCAGAGCAAATTTCTTTGCCTTTAAGTAGTATATTTTTCTACCTCCTTTGCTGTCAGGTAACTGTTGCCTGGCTCTACCCCTTATTTTCCTTCAAGCAAGGTTTGAGTTAGTATGAATTTCTTGACCATCCAATAGGTGTGACTACACCAGTTGGAAGGCAAATACTTTCTCTTCACCCCCCAAGAAAAGGAATGATTCCTCCCCTCTGGGTTTCCAGTCTCTTGCTGGTTCTATGATAGCAAGATAAGATATGAGGTTCAAAGCCAGGTTTTTGCTTGGTATTGCATAATGTGGTTTTTAGCTCACCAAGCCAACCTGATATGCTGATGTTTATGGTTCATTTCTAGGCAGCCATATGTTAGAATCTCAGCTATGAGGTCTATGAACTGCAGTGGAGTATTATAATTAATAGTCTTTTACTGCAGCTTATATTCTGATAAGGTCACATAAGTAAAATGCATATATGTGGACATCTAGCTGCTATATTAAACTAATGTCTGTACACAAAATTGGCCCAGTTTAGGCATCACAGTGTTATGGTGGTTGCTATTAAAAAACTCAACATTTGCATACAGTCACCATTCAAGGGTATCTAAGATGCCATAATTACACATAGGGAATAATATCCCTGTTACCACGGCGAATTTATTAACTACAGGTAAATGTTGACTTTTTAGTGACAGCACCTCTATCTGAACCAGAACTGAGATACTTTGGCTGTGCTGTATGTCAGAAACCCATGCTGTTTGTTCATACTCCTGAGCTTCCAAGGTTTGCCTTTCTTCTTTCTGCAAAGAGGGAGGAGAATTAAAACAAGAACAATTGTTCCTAGAGAGCCAGATGGTCCCAATTGTGTTCCACCGACCATTAACTTTTAAACAGATCTTTCTGTAGATTATGAAGCAAATATAAGCACTTCAGCAATCTCCAGAGAGATTCATAATGAATCATACTTAAATTTTGTTGATGGTGACACTGATGGTAATTTAAACCATGATCTTCTGATGCACATGCTAAATGTTGATTTGGTAGAATCATAATGCAATCATTCATATACTGAAGAATACCTATGCATACATTGAAAAAAATGCATTATGAACCTTAGAGATAGTAAATACCATCCAAATTAATTAGGGCTTTCAAAGAATTAAAAAAAAATCACAATTAACCATGAGATTAGTCACACTGTTAATCAATAATAGAATGCCAATTAAAATTTATTATAAATATTTTAGATACTTTTCTCCATTTTCAAATATATTGATTTCAATTACAACACAGAAAACAAAGTGTACAGTGCTCACTTTATATTATTATTTTTGACTGCAAATATTTGCACTGCAAAAAAGATAAATGAAAGAAATAGTATTTTTCAGTTCACCTCTTACAAGTACTGTTGCAATCTTTATCGTGAAAGATAAAGGGCAATTTACAAATGTAGATTTTTTTTTAACATAACTGCATTAAAAAAAAAAAAGTAAAACTTTAGAGCCTGCAAGTCGAAGCATGAAGGGGCATACAAATGTTTAGCATATCTGGCACTTAAATACCTTGCAGCGCTGGCTACAGTAGTGCCATGCAAACGCCATTTCTCACTTTCAGGTGACATTGTAAATAAGAAGTGGGCAGCATTATCTCCTATAAATGTAAACAAACTTGTTTGTCTTTGTGATTTGTCTGAACAAGATGTAGGACTGAGTGGACTTGTATGAGGTGAATTGAAAAATACTATTTCTTTTCTTTATCTTTTTTACAGTGCAAATATTTGTAAAGTGAGCACTGTACACTTTGTATTCCATGTTGTAATTGAAATTAATATATTTGAAAATGTAGAAAAACATCCAAAAATTGTAATAAATTTAAATTGGTATTCTATTATTGTTTAATAGTGTGCTTAAAACTACAATTAATCACAACTATTTTTAAATCTAGTTACTGGTACATTGTTTTGTGTTAATTGCATGCATTAACTGCAATTAATTGACAATCCTAAAATAAATTCACTTCTATGCCAATTATACTTGTAAATACCAAATATTAAATAACAGTCAATTGTATCAGTATACTCATAGGCAAACACATATACAATTACACTATACCATCAAGTATAGACTATTTCAATTTCATTTTAAATTAAAGGTCTAAAACCAAACATTTATAAGGATGACTCAAACTGTGTTTAAAATGTGATCACAGCTTCAGATCTCAAAACTATTAAATTCAATCCAAGTAATTTCCTCTCAGTGTTTCCTCCTTTCATCCCAAGTTTCTTCTTCTTCTTAACCAAAAAGTACCAAATAAATAAGTTTAAATAAGTCCATCAAATAACTAAGGGCGTAATTCCATGAGCCTTTTTCACAGTGAGTAATTTTTACTCACCAGTAGCCCCATTTATATCGGTAGGATTACTTGCATGAGCAAATGTTGTTCAAGCTGAGTAAGGGTTGCTGAATTTTCCCCAAAGTATTAACACTTAGAAAAAATACTCATTTTCATAATAAAAACTCAGAAATGTTAACAGAATAGTCAGGTTTGAGATAGCAAAAGCGAAATTGCATTCATTTATAGTAAAGGATCCAGTTTTCCTCTTTCATCTTCTTTGTACAATAATTTTAATTTCAAAAGATTTCTCTGTAGTTATCTCAAAAGCTAGAGATCTCTGGACAATGTGAAGGTGGTAAAATCCAACAAACTCAGCCAGAGGCTATTCAACGAAATCTGCCGCCTGAGACAACACTTAAGAGTGCTGCCCATTACACCTCTCAAATTTGGCCTGGCCACCTCTTCCTCATCATGGAGGGGCAGCTTGGCCAAATCTGACCCTCTGGCACGTGGGGCGCAACACCACTCAAATTTAGCCTCATGATGGAAGCGTGGCCAGTTCAAATTTGCTGCCTAACTTGTCTATAGCTAGTGCAGACTCTGAATCTAGCTGACAGAGGATCAAGTATTCTTGTCCTGAGTTGGCAATTCTAAGTCACAGGTTTAAATCCAGCTCAGGTGTTGTGACCACTTGTAGGCTGTTTAGTGACCTATATGAAATGAATGACACACTTAGGAAGGTGGCCACACAAAATTCCCACTATGCTGGCACTAATCGTCATCCTCCTTAGCTGTTTCATCAGAGAGGCCAAAAAGTAAAAGACACTGGAGAATGAACTATAGTGTCCCCACCTCTCATGGAGTAGGGAAGCCTATGCTTTTGCAGACTGTGCTGTACTAGTTGTGCATAAATAAGATTTTGGTTTTAGGACAATCAATGTGGCATCTTTCAGAAGCATTCACTTTACATAAAAAAGAAAAAAGTACATATCTATTATTACTCCAGAACTGTACATTGATATTAGTAGGCCAGTGGTTTACCCCTGTCACAACCTCTTTCAATAGGGTGGTTTATTCACACTTTGTGCAGTTTCCCTCCTGCTGTAAACCAGTTTATCTAGTCTTAGGCTAAATCAAATTCCAACGCTTCTGGGGTCATCAAAGGTCCTAGCAAAATGAACATTTCAACCAATGCAGTCCTTTGTCCTCCCTTGGCCACAGCATAACTCCAGTGTCTGTGTGACCTCCTCCCCTTGATTGCAAGTTTACCCCTCTTAACCACATTGCCGCTATTTGGCCTGTCAATGCCATAAGGGAGTCCATTCCCTCCCTCTATCATGACTCCACCTCTAGGACTATAAATCTCAAAGTAGACCTGGGCTTTAGACCCCCGTAGTGCAGATTGCTGCTCTGTGTAGACAAGCTCTTCATATGTGTTTGCAGAGCGCCTAGCACAGCAGGACCCTATTCTCAGTTGACCTCCAAATGTTACTGTCCAAATAAAGTACAAAATGTAATACAAACATAAGAATAATAAGATATTAAGGCTCAGGCTGTAAAGGAGAAAAACGTTATACAGAAGAAAGCTGCTATAGATACACCTCTACCTCGATATAACGCTGTCTTCGGGAGCCAAACAATCTTACTGCATTATAGGTGAAACTGCGTTATATCGAACTTGCCTTGATCCTCTGGAGTGCACAGCCCTGCCCCCCCGGAGCACTGCTTTACTGGGTTATATCTGAATTCGTGTTATATCAGGCCACGTTATATCGAGCTAGAGGTGTAATTATAAGTCCACTTAGAGACCTGCTAGTCTAAATCAGAACTTAATCTGACATAACACCAATGGGAGGGGAGAGAAGGCCATTTATGTATAACTGTCTGTTGTATCATTTATGTTATTCCCAGTAAAATCAACAGTAGTAACGTGTCCATTAATATACTCTCAACATTTAAAAATTACATTAAAATACATTTCAAGCACTTTTGCAGTCATTTCAAATAATAATTAGCAAAATAGTTTGATACAATACTTCCAAATTGGATAACAAAGCATAGATTAAGCTAAAATTCAAACAACTGAGAAAGAAATACAATCCTTAGACCAAATATGCGTGAAAAACAGAAGCCAGGTGTGATTTCTCTCTCTACAAGGTCTGTATTGTCACCTATTAAACCTAATATTGGCTAACAATATTTTGTACAAATGTAATTAAAACGGAATGTGGTAGAGATGAATTGGAAATAACATATAAACACATGACATACATATTGTTTGCTAAAAAGGGAACTATAGTACTGGAGATGATGCAAATATAAGTACAATGCATAGCAACACATTTCTCTCTCAACAAAATGACTGTAATAGACTTGAAGACAGCATGTCCCAGGTTCCTGTCACTTTCAGTAATGTAGGGATGGACGTGATTCTTCATAGGGGAGAAAAGTATCAGGGGGTAGCCGTGTTAGTCTGTATCTACAAAAACAACAAAGAGTCTGGTGGCACCTTAAAGACTAACAGATTTATTTGGGCATAAGCTTTCGTGAGTAAAAACCTCACTTCTTCGGATGCATCCGAAGAAGTGAGGTTTTTACTCACGAAAGCTTATGCCCAAATAAATCTGTTAGTCTTTAAGGTGCCACCAGACTNTTGGCCTCTCAGAGTTGGTAAGACAACTCCCACCTGTTTATGCTCTCTGTATGTGTGTATATATATCTCCTCAATATATGTTCCATTCTATATGCATCCGAAGAAGTGGGCTGTAGTCCACGAAAGCTTATGCTCTAATAAATTTGTTAGTCTCTAAGGTGCCACAAGTACTCCTGTTCTTCTTTTTATAGTATCAAAGGGGTAGCTGTGTTAGTCTGGATCTGTAAAAGCAGCAAAGAGTCCTGTGGCACCTTATAGACTAACAGACGTATAGGAGCATGAGCTTTCGTGGATAAATACCCACTTCTTTGGATCCGAAGAAGTGGGTATTCACCCATGATAGCTCATGCTCCTATACGTCTGTTAGTCTATAAGGTGCCACAGGACTCTTTGCTGCCAAGCCAGTGTATATCACTGTTCCTACGGGCCTCACAATCTCTAATACCTTTAACTTCACAACATCCTTGCAAACTAGGAAATTTCTCTTATTCGCGTTTTGCAAATGAAGGGACTGAGGCACAGAGAGATGATTCAAATTGTCCAAGGTCACATGGGAAGTCCATAGTAGGACAGGAAATCAAACCTACTCTCCTGAGTCCTAGGGTAATGCCTTAATTACTGGACCATCTCTTCTCTTACCCCAGCAAGAACCACAAATTAGATATGTCATAATATTTTTTTAAGTTAGCTATTTTGAACTTTCAGAAAGCTTTAATCTGGGCTGAATAAGAATTTGGGGAAAAATTGTTCATCCCTGACCAAAGGGATAGCTGGAATGTGTTAGTTCTGCTGCTATTTTATCATTTTTGGTGGGATTACATTTCAGATCAGTAGATGTCGCTTTCTTTTGTTGCAAGATTAATATACTTTTCTGTGTGTCTTTTTTGTGGTATAGGAAGAGATACTAATTGTAGAATTGTGTTTTCATTTCCTTTAGTTTTGTTTTATGTGTTATCTTCTTGTACCTTTGTGTTTAATTGTTCAATATGATTTTCATTGTATTTTGAAAATATCATTACTGGAGGGCCCTTGGCTTTGAAATCTACTCTCCCTTGCTGGTTCAACAGAGATTGAGGTTTGTTGACCCTCACAATATACAGGAAAACTCATCCATTTGCATAGATTTTTGCCTAAAGGGGTGGGTTGGAGAGCGTAAGAGTTTTTATGAGGGGAGATGCTCATTGAGCTTTCCGATTAGATTTTTGGTTGAGACCATTAATTGACATCGGGCTGTTTGTGACATTGGGATTCATCTTATTTCCGTACATGCCCTTGAAGATACTGGCTTCATGTTTTTCATAATTATAACGAGTGATGAGTGCCTTTCTCCTTTGGAATTAGCAGTTAGGCATGAAATAGTCCCAATCAGCAGACTTTCAGGGCATGGTGCAAGTCACATCTTTCTTAAGAGGGCCATTTCAGCAGCAAAGATTAGTCAAAATGATGTAGAAGGAAAGTGGGAAAATTGTCTTAGTTTTGTGCTGAATGGTTATACAGTCTTATGATATGTTGTGATTTTGCTGCTTATTTTGATTAGAGTTATGTGAAATCTCGAATTTCCATCCCATGAGAAATTGCAACATTTCAGCATTTTTTTGGCCCAAATTGGGACAAAAAGTTGAAATGTCAACATTTTACATGGAACAATAAAATAAAATAAAATAAAAAATCTTTGGAAATGTTGAAATGCTTTGTTTTGACATTGTCAATCAAAATGAAACATTTGGACAACCCCAAATTGAAAAGTTTCATTTGGGTTATTGAATGGGCCCAAATGCTTTATTCCAAGTCAGTTCAATATTAAACGGAATACTTTACATCGTGGTGCATTGCCTCTTTGTAGTTTGGGAGCCTGATGCCCCCATACTCCCTAATGGGCCAGAATCCCTGGGTGGACTACATATCCCATTATGCACCACACGGTAGGCAATTCACATTGCTTTATGGGAGATGTAGTCTTCTGGGGATCCGATCCCTTTTGAAAGAACGAGGACCTGAAATATAATTCCCATAAGGCAATGTGCTGATAGGGAAATACAGCTTAATGTTTTGCTAAACTGATTCAAAACTAAACATTTCAGTTCAACAAAATAAAATATAGTGATGGAAAATCAAATTTTTTGGCAGATTTTGTGGAATTTGAATTTTGTGTTGGAAAATCATTCTGATAGAAATTTTTCAATCAGCTCTACTTTTGATGCATTGAAATTCACTGTATTTTCAAATTATTGCCAGGGTCACCCTGCACTAACAGATGGGCACCTCTTGTTGTCATGCTATACATATAAATAAATAATAAAAAGTATGTTCTCTGTGGAGTGAAATTTACAGTATCCTATACGTGGTTGAGTGTTTTGTTTTTCTTATTTTCATTGGGATCCATTTCCAATGCATATTTTTTTTGCTGAAGAGTTTGCACTTCTTATTCCTTCTGTTGGTCAGGTTTTTTCTTGCTTTGGTGATAAAGGCCCTTTTGCCAAGGCATCTCAGCACAGACATTGCTCACATGACCTTGTGGAGTGAGGGGGAAGCAGCATGGGTGGGGAGAGGGAAACCTGCCATCCAGATGAAGAATTGAGGCAACAGCTTGAAATATCCCCAAAACATTTTAAAAATGGAAACTGAAGACAAGTGAACAGTATTGGCAGCATATTGGAGACTCAGTACAGTTTTTACAATATCTTGTCTTTTTGGATAGATGTTGTTGTTGGTTTTTGTTTGTTTGTTTTTGGGGTTTTTTTTTTTAGAACTTTGTGAAAGGAGTGTGCAAATCTCTGCTAGTTTTCCACATGGAGAAAAGTGTTAGTCTCTAAAATATTTTCTGGCATGTGGCCCATCAGGGTAATCTGTTGGCAGGCCACGAGACATTTTGTTTACACTGACCATCTCCCAGTGGCCTCAGTTCACCATTCCCAGCCAATGGGAGCTGTGGGAAGCGGCGGGACGCAGGGACCAAATATTAATCATACCAGTCTAGGCTACAGGGAGATCAAGTCCTTGGGACTGTTCTCTAGGGGAGGTGTGTTATAGGGTCTATCATGCCTTCTCTGCCCCTTGCTGGAGTCGTCCACCAGCCTACCAACAAGATTTAGTCCTCCCTAGAGGACACTCAAGCAAGAACTGTGATCAAGAAACTGGAGGTGCACTAAGGTATCACATACGTGACGTGCTCAGTTAATGGGCCATAGTACGTTGCAGCAGAATACAAGTGATTCAACAACAAATAGCTATTTGAACACAAGAGATCTTCCCCCGGATACACAAAGCAATGAGTCATCAGTAAAGACACCCAACAGACTGATGACAAAGGCAAAACAGACAGGAGGGGATTGCTACATGGCAATGTCGGTCCATTGCATAAAACACCCTACCAGAAGTAGGCAGTAGCCCAGCACAGGAACTGATTGGCTGGAGAACCAAGACTTTGTTCCCATGAGGGGTTGATTGCTGCAGCCCAGCAGAGAAACTACAGACCGTACACAAAAGCAGTTAATAGAATGTCAAACTAGGCAGAGAGTCCACTATAACAAAAAGAATGAGGAGAACTTGTGGCACCTTAGAGACTAACAAATTTATTTGGGCATGAGCTTTTGTGGGCTAAAACCCACTTCATCGGATGCATGCACTGGAAAATACGAAAGCCTATGCCCAAATAAATTTGTTAGTCTCTAAGGTGCCACAAAAAGAACAGAAGTACTTGTGGCACTTTAGAGACTAACAAATTTATTTGAGCATAAGCTTTCGTGGGCTACAGCCTATTTCATCAGATGCATAGAATGGAACATACAGTAAGAAATATATATACATACAGAGAACATGAAAAGGTGGAAGTAGCCATCCCAACTGTAAGAGCTAATTAATTAAGATGAGGTATTATCAGCAGGAGAAAAAAAAATTTGTAGCAATAATCAAGATGGCCCATTTTAGGCAGTTGACAAGAAGGTGTGAGGATACTTAACATGGGGAAATAGATTCAATATGTGTAATGACCCAGCCACTTCCAGTTTCTATTCAAACCCAAGTTATTGGTATCTAGTTTGCATATTAATTCAAGCTCAGCAGTTTCTTGTCGGAGTCTGTTTTTGAAGCTTTACTGTTGCAAAATTGCCACCTTTAAGTCTGTTACTGAGTGACCAGAGAGGTTGAAGTGTTCTCCTACTGTTTTTTGAATGTTATGATTCCTGCTGTCAAAGTTGTGTCCATTTATTCTTTTGCATAAAGACTATCCGGTTTGGCCAATGTACATAAGGTGCCATAAATACTCCTCATTCTTTTTGCTGATACAGACTAACACGGCTACCACTCTGAAACATGTCACTACAGCAAAGGAGCCAACGACCTGAGGAAGCTGAATGCAGGTGAGCAGGTCAGGCTCCACCACTGAATGGTCACACAAAGCAATGCAAACGGGAACAGTTCAAGCTGCAGTGGGACAAAGGTAGCTACAGACTCATGACAGCATTGGAAATGAAACTGAAGACAATTGCACAGCAGCAGCAGCAGACAACTGGCACCCATCTCTGGTCCCAGCCCATAAAAAATGCTTGCACAAAGACTCAACCACAAAAATTGTTAAAACGAACGATGTAGCAACCTGCAAGGAGCACAGGCTGCAGGAGGACATTAGTCTTTATGCACATGGCTTGAAAGCTAGCTGCAGTAGCAGCACCTCTGTAAATATTTCTCTTTTAGTTTAGTTTTATAAGCATGGGCTCCTCTCATGTTATAACCCATTACACAGTATATAAAGCACTGATGACCCATAGATATATCTTTCCACTTCTTTCCTGTGTCCCTGCATCCAATCCCATATCTCAGATGAGTTTTCAGGTTTCAAAATTTCCAAAACAGTAAAATACACTAACTCATAAATTTTTTTTTCTCAGTGCTATCCAGAACAAAGATGAAAAGAAAGAGAAGCAGCCCAGCGACAAAGAAATAAACATAGTGAATTATGTAATACAACAACTCTGCAAAATATTTATATTATATTATATTGACCTTGAGTTAACCAGTACTGCACCACCATAAAACATGCCATTAACTGCGGAAACGTTTGGGTGTAAATGTCAGATCAGATTATTATAACGATCGAAATGATAGTATTTATTGACAACAGCTGTGGTGCTAATGACGTTCTTAGTGAAAAGTTAAAGGAGTCAGAATTTGTGGTAATCATGTTTGATAGTTCCAGAGATGTAACTTGCAAGTGAAAATGAAATTTTATTCTGTTTTCATGTTGATTACGATGGACAGAGTGAACACAATTTTCTTAGTCTGATCTGCTTAGATCATGAATGCTCAGCTGATGTGATTGTCAGTGATTTGGTTTATCCTGTTGCAAACAGTGGATCTTAATGACTAGAAACTTATGCTTGTAATGATTTATTCTGATGGTGCTCATGTGAATATACAGTGGTCACCATTAAAATCTTTACAGATGCCTTTGCAATTAACAATATAATAATATTCACTAATCATCTTCTGTTCTACATACAGAATGTCACATGAGTACCTTGATAGCATTATTTGTTTACAAAGGAAACATTGCAAAAATATGAAAGTTGATAGTGGTAGTTGTGCAAAACAAGAACAACTGGTGAATACTTGTGGGAATATGATGCTCATCTTTTGAACTGCCCATACTTGGGAGAACCCATGTAAAATCTAATGACTCTATTTTGATTATGGTGAAAAATTGAATAATTATATCATTAAACTGTGGACATTTTATTTTGGGCCTGGGAAGAGCAAAATAAAGATGCTGACAGAAATCATCAATAAATTGGATCTTCTATATACAGCTCTTGGCAAATCCCATAATTTTTGATGTTCTGTTATACAAGAAAGTGAAGGGGTCTCTTCACTATAACCTATAGGTACTTAACACAAAGAACAAATATTTAATAATATTTAATGGCTCTTTAATCTAGCAGAGAAAGGTAAGACATGAGTCAATGACTGAAAGTTGAAGCTAGACAAATTCAGACGGGATATAAGGTGTACATTTTTACCAGTGAGAGTAATTAACCATTGAAACAATTTACCAAGGGTCATGGTGGATTCTCTGTCACTGACAATAATTAAATCAAAATTGGATGTTTTTCTAAAATATATGCTTTAGGAAAATTATTTTGGGGAAATTCTCTGTCCTCTGTGATATAAAAGGTCAGATTAGATGATCACAATGGTCCCTTCTGGCCTTGGACTCTATGAATCCTTGATAGAAATGTTTGAAAACGAATTCATATAATTACAAAACAGTTAACTTGTCCACTGTTTTTGGCTCTGCCTGTTAAGAAAGATTTGGTGAAATATGCAAACGTTGATGGTAAGGCGATACTGACAAGATAAGAGTGTTAGCCTCAGCTGACCAAGATAGAGCTGTTAGTGAGTGAGTGTGACTGGAATCTATGGGGTGACATATTAATGTCCACACATTTAGTCTTCTGAATAGACTGCAAACAAAGAGTACAACATTCAGAAGCCACCATTCAATCTTTCTCTCTGAAGTTAAAAGAGGACTCTCCCAAGTATAAAAGTCAGTTGAAATTAAACAGGATTTGTAGATCCTCAACATCTTTGGAAATCAGATCCCTTTAATTGGGTCCCCAAATACAGATTTCTAGAACTCAAATTCTAAAGTTTTGGCCATGATATCTTTCATCCAGATAGATACCAGAGTACATTATTGACTAGGAGTAAATTGTATAGGAATTATTTCACCCACCAATGAAATTAAACAACCTCTGGGGTAGATTATATTAGTCATATAATGGAGCACAGCAACATTCACACAACAGTTTAGGACAGAAAATGAAAATTAACTTATTCAGTTAAAACTAGAGAGAGAATTTAAGTAAAGGAGAACATAATTACCCAAATCACCATCTACCTGGGACTGACAACCCTACTCTTGAAAGAAGTGCCAAGCATTTTTCTATAAATGCTGATAAGAATGCAGACTTTACTTTTGCTTCACATCTGGAACAAGGCACTGTCAGTATCTATCCATCTTAGATGCTTATATGGTCCCCATTACCATTCAATTTGTGCACTTCACAATCTTTAATGTAATTTATCTTCACAATACCCCTGTGGGTAGTACTATTATCCCCATTTTACATATGGGGAACTGAAGAACAGAGAGTCTAAGTGACTTGGCCAAGGTCACACAGGAAATCTGTGGTGGAACAAGGACTTGAACTCAAGTTTCGCTAGACACTAGTTCTCTAGCCACAAGCCATCCTTCCTCTCATCTGTCACCCTTGAGTTACCTGATAACAAACTGTTATCCAAAAGATTGCTCTATGGTATAGAGCCACTACTAAATCAGAGGAAAGAATACAATCTACTGAATCACCATTGAGCCTTGCATTATATCGCTGGATAACCAGAGAGGGGTGACAACTCCCTCCTGCTTGAATGGGCCACCACTGAGACATATTATCCCCCAGTGACTAACTTTTACACTCAAGACTATAAAGCACACTTTCAGCATAGTTACATTATTCCATAAATATTATCACTACACACATCTTGACATGATTGAATCTTGATAAATTACAGCTTTCTGTAGCAGGGCCGGCTCCAGGCACCAGCTTGGCAAGCAGGTGCTTGGGGCGGCCACTCCGGAGAGGGGTGACAGGTCCAGCTATTCAGTGGCAATTTGGGGGACAGTCCCTCACTCCCACTCAGAGTGAAGGACCTTCCGCCGAATTGCCGCCGCAGATCGTGATCGCGGCTTTTTTTTTTTTTTGCCTGCTTGGGGCAGCCAAAACCCTGGAGCCGGCCCTGTTCTGTAGATACCTTACTTGTTACCACTTATGGATAAATACCCTGCAAGACATATTTAGAGTACATAGTTTGTCAGGTCTAAGACAAGAGTTGTTTGCAAAGGACAGGGGCCCTTTGCCAAGCTCATGTAACTGAAGCCAACATCATAGACTGGTCAGAATATAAATTTAGGCAAGGAAACCAAACTGAAACTGCTTTACTGACATTGATGGATGAACTCCTTTTGTCAATGGATAGAGGACAGCCATCCAGTCTCATCCTCCTGGACATCTCTGGAGCGTTTGACACCATTGGCCATGAAATACTGCTGTCTTACCTGAGAGAGGTGTCAGGAGTCCAGGGTATTGTGCTAAAATGGCTTGAGTCCTTCCTGGAGGGACACACCCAAAGAGTAGTGATGGGAAATTGCACCTCTACCACTATACCCCTCATCTGTGGCATTCCACACTGATCAGTTCTCTCTCTGGTCCTTTTCAACCTCTGCATACAAACACTAGGAACTGGTCAAATGACACGGACTCAGGTGTTACCAATATGCAGATGATACACAGCTCTATCTACCTTTCACCACATACAACAATACCACTACCACAAAGATGGCCAGTGCTTGCATGTGATCCACACCTGAATGAAGAACAGCTGGTTGAAGCTGAACCTGAGCAAAACAGGAGTGATGCTGCTGGGCAGAGGAAGATATTTTGAAGTGTTTGCAACCATGGTGCAATCTGCTTTGATTGACGGTTCAAATCCACAATTGGTCAATTCAGGCTGTAGTCTAGGAGTACTCTTGGATTCCTCACTGATGCTGAGCTTTCACATTGCAATGATCACAAGTAATGCTTTCTACTATCTTTGGTTGGCTAGGAAACTCTGCCTCCTGGTGGATGAAGATCTGTCCTCAGTTGCCCATGCCTTTGTCACCTTTTGGCTGGATTACAGCAATGTGATAAACCTGGTTATAAAACCTTCTGTACTTAGGACATTCTAACTAGTACAAAATGCTGAAGTGCATCTTCTCAGCAACATAGGCTACTCTGAACACAATACACTTACATTTTCTACACTGAATTTTGAATCAAATTCAAGGTCTCAGTTCTTAGCTTCAAAGAGCTCCATGGACTGGACCCAGGTTACTTAAAAGGCTGTTTATAGGTCAGGGACGAAGACCGTGATCGACAACTTCGCTCCTCTGGCACAATGGAACCCTCAACAATAATTGTAAAGCTCGTCTGTGCAAGAGACAGAACATTCTCCGGAGACAGTCTGAGACTGTAGAATGAACTCCCCCAGAAACTAAGGACTATCACAAACTCACTACTTTATGCTCCAAGTGCAAGGCATATTTTCTTTGACCTTGCCATCTCTAGTATATACACTTAGCAACTGTATTTAAGAAAATACAGAAACAAAAAAAATCCCACAACCTACCAAAACAAGACACTTCATTCCACAAATTCCTTAGTAGGATTCATAAAAGGTTTAGTCATCTATATGGATAATGAGAACATCCACAGTTAAGTTGATCAGATATATATTCTTTTTTTTCCTTTTTGTAAAGGAATATTAAACCCCTGTGTTTCATGCTTCAAGCCATAAGCCAACTACTAAAACTGATGGGACTAAAAAAGAAAATTCCCTATGGACTGGTTATTTCACAATTGTGCCATATGGGATTTCTTGCACCTTCCTCTCAAGCATCTGGTACTTGCCTTTGTCAGAGACAGGATACTGGACAAGATGGACCACTGGTTCGTTCCAGTATGGTAATTCTGATGTTCCACAGTCTGCCAGTTATTCATTGGTTATAATAATTAAATAGTTTTAAATCCCAAGTTGATTCACAGAAAATGGAAATGTTTCACAATTCTTTCACAAGCCCTCAAAAGCCAACATTTACCAAACACTGTGTTTGGAAAATACAATTTGACCAGGTTTAAAGAGATTGCCCTCCATAAGTGAAATAGTTGATCTTACCTATTTGTATATTTTTTGACTTGCATGTTGTTATTATTATTATTTTTTTTGGTACCAATAAAAAGCTAAATACATGGAACCAGAAAAAACAGTCATCAAGAGTTAGGTAATACACACACCTACATATAAATACATATTTATATATGGACAGCAGCCCACTAGGAAACCAGAGCAAGACAGAAGGTAGGCAGAAGAAAATGCCTTCAAGAGTTTACAGCCACGTTCCAGCTCCTTGTTTAAAGGAGACTACACAAATGTGCATTTCAGTCTATAGTTTAGCATTCCTTTCTCATTCTAATCTTGCACATAGCAGCATCTGCAAGTAATTTTCTATCATTTTCAGTTACCTAAGAAACTCAGTCCCATCCTGGCGAATGATTGCAGGCTCAGATACACCAGACTTTTCCACCTCCCATCTGGACTGCATTAAAGCAATGCACCTGGCCATGAAGCCGCCAGCCCATGGGAAATTCCTATTAGCACAGCACACTGTAATGTCTCCCCTCAGCAACAAGGTCTGCCAGAAGCACATCAGAACAGTTCTCCGCTCTCTGCACTGACTTTCTATAGAACATTGGCCCAAGTTTAAGGTCTTGGTTCTTATTGTCAAGGTACTATATGACCAGGGCTCAGGATCTATTAAATATCACCTACAGCTTCAGGATGAAGGAAGAAGTTGGCAGCTCTGCTATTCACACACAATGGAACTTTCTACCAAACATGTACAGCTTTTCTGTGTAGGAGACACTGCTTTCTTGGGGGCTGGTCCAAGACTATGGAATGGACTCTTGAATTAATGTACATAGACTAAATTGGCCCAAAGAGTCAAAGGTGTTAACATGACATTGAAACTGTCCAAGATTAAAAACAGTTTTAAACAAGGTTTGGGGTTTGGTATACAGAGACCGCAGCCTGCTTAGTATCATGTCAAACACATTATTAAAATCTTTTTATTAAAAGTACGGGGGGGGATGAAAAATAGTTATAGCATTTGAAATGTGAAGTATTAAGTAAGGCTTTATTTTTAACAACATCTCCTGTTCCCTTTCCCTCTAGCTGGAGAGAGTAGTTATAAGGAAACACCCATCTGCTCATCTGACAGTCTCTTTTATGGTATTAGAGATGGTATTAACTGTCCTTTTTGGGGGAAAAGAGAGAGGAAGTTAGTTGAGATGCGCTGCAGCTGTGATTGCTGTTGTTCTTGAAGTCTGATCCCATTTTCTATTAGACAAAGCAAGACAAACACACACAAAAGGGGAAAGAAAAGAACAGCAAAGATAGAAAATGCAGCTTCTGCCTCTGGTATTAACTCTCACTTGCAATCTTACTGCTGAAAAACGATGGGCACAACACATGGTCTTATCTGCCACTCCAAGACCTGGCAAACTTGTACCAGTGATGGGCTGTTTAGGGCATTGCTTTTAGCTACCTCTTCTTAGTCACAGGTTTACAGCAGTTGTTGCACAATATACAGTCTTGGCTAGGGATTAAATTCTCAGAGTATTTCCCGAAGCCCTAGGACTTGGGGCTTTTGCCCCATGGGGGTATAAAGGGGGGTGCCGGGGCTTGGGACTTCAGACTTCCAGGTTTGAAAATATTTACCAGAGCTCCGCTCCAGATATCTCTGACTGAATTTAAACCCTGGTCTTAGCCAGCTAAGCCAGACTCTTATTAGACAGAAGGCAAAAGGAGAAAGCCAGGAAAGAGAAGAAATAAGATGGGGAAGGAAAATGACACTGGGTGGGGGCCAGGTGACAGAGTCTTACATCCCAAGTGATGTTTGGGATTTAGCCTGAGCTGGTGGAGTTGACAATGGCATCTTGCTCCCTCTCTCTCGCCCAGTCTGCTCAGGACATCTCTCAGGATTAGGTGTGGAGGTCTCAGGAAAGTGGCAGCTAGGATGTTGAGGCTCATTCCTTTCCCTTTTCTTGTCTTTCAGTCAGTCAGCATCGCAGTAGTCACTTTTCCTAGCCAAAATCTATTTTTGATGACCCCAAAAGGAAATAATGGGTGGAACAGTCCACTCCTTATTTTGTCCACCAATTAGGCCTCATTTCTGACACATCAGTTTTGGTTCACTGATTTCAGGTCACACACTTCTCTTGTATATCAGGCATGGTCTTAACATGGTCCTTGAATTATATCAGCAGGCCTTTTGGTTTAGACTATTTCAGTTTTTCTGCCTTCCTTTTACACCTTTTCCCATTTTTGTTTGTTTGTGACATTTTATGAACTTTCAGTCACTTTTTACAGTTGAGATTACGATTAGGGTAAATTTTGTAGGCCCAGTTATTACAATTCCTCCCACAAGAACTAAGGACCATTACAAACCTCACCACCTTCTGATCAAAGTGCCAGGCACACTCCTTTACCTTGCCGTCTCTAAGAAAAACACAGAGCAGAGTGCACATTAAAAAGAAAAATCCCTGAAAACAGAACCCTAGCAAAACACTCCACTATACACACAATATTCCCACTGGGGGGGAGAATGATAGGAAGAACAGACAACACGTGACAGATGTTAATTACGTTGCCTAATGCACTACTAGAAGATGCTCAGATACTACGGTGATGAAGGAAATGTAAGAACTAATATAGAATAGAATTTTGGATAATCCTATAAAAAGGCCTTATCCCGCAACCCTTACTCACTGGAATAGATCTAATGTAGTTAATGGGACTACTTGTGTGAATAACTGCTACAAAGGTCATAGGATCAGGCACATTATTTATTGTCAAACTGTGATAAAGCTCGTGCAGGAACATTAGACAATGTGGTTTTAACTCAAAAATATTTTAAGTGGAAAAGGGCTTGTGGTTGAACCAGATTTTGTCTTTACCACTACAAAGAAAAAAACAAAAATAAAACTCAGCCTGGGAACAAGGTTGAGAAATTTCAGCCTACAAGATATCTTACCAAAATTATGACTTTTTGGAGAGGAAAAAGGCCCAACAATGACTCATCTTTTCATATTCTTGAAGAATTAGCCTGGGCAGAGCTCAGCAGCCTAATCCCAAACTAATATGAATGGAGTTGAAATGCAGCACTTCACCCAAGGGTAGCAACTGCATTACGCCTGAGGGCATTCTGTGTCAAAAAAAAAAAAAAAAAATTCTGCACACAGTATTTTAAAATTCTGCAATATTCTGCAAATTTTATTTTCAAATAAATGTGGAAGCTTCAGCATGGCTTTGGGGAGCACAAGCCACTCACTGCACAGAAGTGGGAGATCACTGTGCAGCTCCTCCTCAGGACACGGACTCAGCAGTGAGGATGTGTCCAACCCTGACACAGCACAAGGACTGGGCCTGCCCCAGAAACAATAGGGCTCTGTCCCTTCATGCCAGGTGCACCAGGATCCAAGTGTGGAGGGGCTTAGTGTGTGGGGTTGAGGTGTGGGTTGAGAGGGTTCTGTGTGGGGAAATCTGGGTGTGGGTGGCTCAGTGGGAAATCCAGGTGTGGGGGTATCTGGATGCACAGGGGCTTGTATGCAATGGTAATGGGACTCTGCAGGGGGATCCAGGTGAAGGTGGTTGGGGCTCAGCAGGGTGGGGGGGTCTGAATGTTGGGAGAATAGAGCTCAGCAGGGAGGTCTGAGTGTGGGGAGCTTAGTGGAGGGTTTCAGATGCTGGGGGGAGTGGGGCTTAGTGAGGTTGGGATCCAGGTGCAGCTGGTTGGGGGTTGAGGGGCATTTCTGGGTGCGGGGAGGGTGAGGCTCAGCAGGAGGGTCTGAATGCACAGGAGTTGGATGGATGTGGGAGCAGCTCTCTGTACAGTGATCCCTCCCCCTGCAGCTGAGGAGTGATGGGTGCAGGAAGCACTGGGAAGAAGGGGGGCAGTTTGCAGAGCTTCCTACAGCCAGGGGAGAAATCTGGGGGTGGGTCTGACCCAGCCCTGGATGCCATGCAAAGGAAGAGGAAGTTCCTTCCTCCCCAACCCAGCCGGGATGAGCAGCTGAGCCCAATGCATGGTAGGAGCCACCAGATGGGTCTTTCCCAGTCTTGCCTCCTGCCCCACAGTGATTTACCTCTCTGCTGGCTGCCCTGGGCACACAAAACATACTGCTGGGGAGGGTTGCATGACTGCTATTGTGGCTTCCCTTTGCTTCCCCATCAGAAAGTTATTTTTCTGTGGGGAAGCAAAGCAATCTGTGGGGGACATAAATTTTGAGCATATGCAGTGGTGCAGAATTCCCTCAGGAGTACTGCATGGAAAGGATTAAGGAACTATAGAGAATTTGTACATTAGAAACTAGAGACAGCCAAAGTAGAATTGAAAATTTTAAAAATCTCTGAGGCTAAATTCTCCATTCTGATAAGACCACTTTGTACAGCTTCAGTGATCTTAAACTGGCCAGACATTTCCAGTGGAAAATTCCCTATGTACAGGAAATCTACACTGGTGGGAGAGTCCCAAACCAGCTATCCTCTGCTCACCTAACAAGAGAGGGCCTTCTGGAGGAAAGGGTCTGATGGAGCTGACCTGTGCTTGGCTATAGTGGAAAATCAAGCCTGAATATTTACACCCATGGGGTTCACAAAACTAGTGCAAATTTGCAATATATATTAATAAATAAAATAAACAAACCAAAGAATTATTTCCCAGACCCTGCTTTGTATTAGAGAAAGAATAAGTCCCTCAATGCTAGGCTTGCAGAAGTGGGTAACCTATATACAATATGCATACAGTATTCACTTTTTCATTAGAATTTCTAATCTTGCTGTTCCTTCTGAAATCACCTACCTGTCTTTGTCATCACTCTATTTGCTCTCTGATCCACATATGTATTCCTGTCCTGCCTGGTTTTCATGCCAGGGCTTTTAGGCTCCTGGCTTGAGTCAGGGCTCTCAGGGTCCATGGAGCAGGACAGCCCCACTGTGCAGACTGGCCTGGCCAACTGGTTTCCTCGGCTACCATATTCCTGCAGCCTAATGAGCCATCTGCTCTGATTCCAGAAGCCCAGGGGTTCCCAGCACAGGGCAGTTCGCAAGGCAGGACTGCCCTGGAAGCACTGGCTGAGGCTGTGTGAAATTGACATGATTATTGTCAGTTTCACTGCTGATATTCAGGGAACACTGAATCTGACAAGAATCATGTCAATTTTGCTCAGCAGCTGCTGGGGTTCTAGGGAGCATTTTTCATTTCAGAAACACCATATTTCAGTGTGTCTGAACCAAAAAAAATTCTGCATCTCTGATTCATGGGAAATTTAAAAAACATTGGTTTCTTTCTGAACTGAAACCAAATTTTGAAAACTTGATGATCACCTGTTCTGTTCATTTCCTCTGGGGCACCTGGCATTGGCCACTGTTGGAAGACAGAATACTGGGCTAGATGGACTTTTGGTCAGACACAGTATGGCCATTCTTATGTTCTTATGAAATGTCAAAATTTTCTGAAAACTAAAATTTCAAGTTTTGGCTAGCTCAGCTAGTGGAATAGGTACAATTTCATATTGCAGGAGAAATTCTGATAAAACAAAGATGCTAGTGGTCCATATATGAAGGATATGAAGTTTGTGCCTTCTCCATCTATTGAAAAGTAAAAAAAAACAAAACAATTTTTAACTGAAAGTTTCAGGACAAGAACCTCAGTCACCTTTGACTTGATATGAAACCCACCATGAAATCTTGCCATCAGCAGGTTTCTAATCCCTTTAAACTAAATTGGAACACACAATAATTATTTTCAGTGAAATACATTTTAGCTCTAATGTAGTTTGTATATAACTCCCCACCACAAATCTGTAATTCAATTTCCACTTCTTAGAACACTGTTGACATCTGTTTAAATGCCAGGCTGTCCACAACCTGGTAGAATTCTAACTCAAATTTAGTATCACATAAAAAATATTAAGATGCAAAATAAGATGAAGATTAAGGTACAATCCAAAGTGGTCATGGAGACATTGACATTTAAATTTCATCTTTTCCCCACCTTTTCTGACTGTTACATTAGTCACCCTAGATTTTTAACTGGATTCAGTTAAGACTGTATAAAATCTGTCTTCATTGTGTCAACTATGCTTAGCTGAATATTGGAACAGAGTCAGCATTTCCAGAAGGGATGGCCTAGTTGTCTGATCATCAGGCTTGAGATATCTATGATCTCTGGCAAAAGAGCTTTGAATGGCAGCAACGGTAGCTTGGTTTGTCATCCTTCCAAGGTAAATTGGTGTCTGTGCCACTGACCACGTGGGGCTCCTTCAAACATGATCAGAAAAATAGGGGTCTTGTCTGCTCTGTGTGGACATTACAGGTACAAGCATGAGTAGGAGTTTGCTTGGCCATCATTGCCCAAAACTTCCTTTTCTCCAGTAATTGGGCATTGATTGTCTGGTTGCTGTTCTTCATCCCAGTTGCAAATGATTCCTGTATGTATCATTAGAAAAATAATTTGGGAGCGTTTAGGCTGAAAGACACTAAATCAATGTAAGTTATTATTTCAGCACCACTTTGTGCAAACTGCTGTCTGAAACATTAAAGCTTCTGTTTTGGCATTGGCTTTGAGCAGGCATTAACACCGAACTAAAGTAGAAGAAGCCTCAATTGTTGAGACTACTGGCTGTCTAGATTAAATATACTCTTCACAGTAAAATAAGCCTAAAGCATATAGCAATTGCTCACAGACACCTCTAGGCATGTGTTTTGATTCTGTATTTATATTGGACACATTTTAAAATGTCGACAAGATTTTACATTTATAATTAATATACTGGGAAGCAATGTAAAAGGCTGGTCAATATTTGTTAAACTGCTCACATAAGCGTAGCTAAGATACAAAGATTAATCTGAACTGGGGAGTGTCCATATTAGAGAAAAGGGAATAAAATAAAAAATTTGCTCAATAGTTCGAATATCAGCAATATTGAGTGATCACAGTTTGGCCATATATTTTCACTAAGATTCATTCTATTCAATGTTTGGCTGCTGCTAACCACTCTGGTGTTAAACTAGAAGCATTAATCAGATTTCCTCCTCATGCCTGCCTGGTCAGCCAACAGTAATATTTGAGGTGCCATAGGCTGGAAATACCCCTATTCTCGTAAGGCAGGAGAAAGAACCCATCACTGCCAGTGTGCATGGTCTCTGAGTAGGGAGTCAATATCCCAGGAGGCTTCTTGCTCTTGGTTCTAGAGAAATGTGTAGACAAGTCTTCCCATCTGCTCTTCACCTCCCACCTTATCAGCAGTTTGAATAAATGAAGACCTCCTTGGCCAACTCTTCTCTGCAGAGGTTGGGGTAAAGGGAGTGCAGATCATCCCAGGCCACCTACCCCTCTGGGCATGGGGAGTGAACGTGACCACACCCTTCCATAAACAGCTTATCCCTACTCATATTTCCCTTGAACTGTGTTCTAGATGAGGATAGGGGATGATGGTCACGCCACCCATTTCTAATGTCTTTGTCAGGACAGCAGTCCTACAGTCTTTTCCCTCACTGGTTCTTTGGATGTTAGCCAGCTAGGTGCTCCTCATGTTGCTCTCTCCCCTATCTCCAAACAATCGCCTCAATCCCAATACATATTTAACAGTACATAGATTTTAAAGCCATTAGGAATTGCTAGGATCATCTAATCTGACCTCCTGCATAATACAGCCCCATACGTAATTCTATGAAATAGCTCTGATACATCCATTTGGCAAGATTGTCCCCACATTCTTTGAGAATGTAGGGACCAATCTTTCATGGTCCCCAGAACAAGAGATAGAGCATTCTGTATCAGCACTGTTCTAATGATACTCTATGCTGCCTATGATTTTGCCAAGAGGCCTCCTATATCTTGTACAACATGGGAGATATATTCTAACGTGTTTGGTGATTCATATCAAAAGCTGCTGAGAGGACCACTCTGATCAAAATGACCTTGATGTAATATAGTTGTTAATGAAATGTTTTGAGGCAGGTTACTTGGAACTCAAAAAATCAAAGCAGCGAAACATAGTGGGGAGGTGCTAAGAATTTTGTTGAGCAAGTCTGCAGTATATGAGTATTTAAGCAGCAGTGACTAAGCTCCCAAAGTTTTGTCCCATCATGCACTGGGTATAGCATAAATCCCAGAATACATTCTGTGAGTGACAGCCTGTGGTTGTTAGAAAGTCCCAGTCAGAGGTAGGCAGGGGTACATTCTAGTATAAGTACACATATATTTGTGGCTTTTTCTTATATTGGCTCCTACTACTCTCCACCCCCATCCCAATTTTTCACACTTGCTATCTGGTCAGCATAGGTGCATCACACTTAGATTGACACATTCTGTCTGTCACATAAATTAGTCATCCCAGGATGCACTTGTGTAACCCGCAGCTCAGTAAATCCCCTCTCATAGCTAACTCTATCATGACTACCAGCTAAAGGAATTAATCTTAGCTCAAGTGGAAGTGGCTCATGCTAAATTCTGAGTTCAATCCCCAGTGACGAGCCATGATGGTGGTTGTTACACTTGCACATCTCTTTTTTATCTTTACTATTAGCTTAACCTTTGTTGAGCAAATAAGGGTAAATCAAAAGCATTGCTGTTGCAGGATGAATGTGGTAAGATAGCTTCTCTCTACCTCCCACATCATATAAAACATATGCACAATAAAATAATTTACAATATGATGTAAACATTTTATTTACAAATAGTTTAAAATGATAACAGATTGTTAGTTTGAGAGGAAGAAGGTGATCATGTGAGGAACAGCACAAGTTTTAGTAATGAAATTGAGAATTTACACCCTGTATGTACACGAATCACAAAATATACTAATCTCATGATGTTATTGGCATCATCATAATTGGAGGACTTCAACAAGGTCCTGATCCTAGTTCCACTACAGTTAATGGCAAAACTCCCACTGATTTCAGCGGGAGCAGGATCAGGCCCCAAACTGGATGGACCAGGAAAGAACATATGGTAAAGAGAGCAAATCCTGTGAGACAAAGGCTATTTAAAAGTGTGAGATAGAAGTATGCACGAGCTTCATAAGGTCATAAGACTGGAAAAAGAAAAAACTAATACTTTTTGCAGAGCACAGGCCAGGTCAGAATGGAGAAAACAATGAAATTGTTGACACGCTGGGCTGAATTCTGCTTTGTTTCCCTTGATGTCAATGGAGTTGCATGAGTATAACTAAGAGAAGAATTTGTCTTACTGCATAGTTATGGTTCAAAACATAAACAGCGCCCTTCTAGCATACACATACAGGTATAGGAGAATTAAAAGAACTTGAAAGATCTTATTTAAATTACAAAGCCCAGCTTTGAGCACAAGTCTAAGGGAAGGATGTTGAGGAGAACGGAAAGGTCCAGTAGGTTACCACAAAAATTCTAAACAGTGTGAACTTATAGGTCAAGGCTAGAAAAACTAGTCATGTGTTCTCTGGTAGAATGTCCCTTAATCATGGTGAGTGAAGTTTTCATGATGCTAAACTGAAGAAAGAGAGTAGATGTAGAAAAAAATCTTTGAACTACTCCCATTAGGGAGATGGACATAAGAAACTACAAAACAACAGGTGAAGCCTGAACATAAGACAAAACTTGTCCATACACACTGGATAGTGAATTTATGGAAGGCTCTGTCAGGCTTAACAGTAAGCCACTGGAGCAGCCATGTTCCAAAACAAAAATGGTTTGGGCTTGAATACTGCTGATTAACTAGACATAATAACTAGACTCATAGCAAGGTCAGACTTAGGTTCAAAAGCTTATTTCTGGCCCACAGGCTCTCTAGAATTATCCTGTCCTTGTCTCTAAGCACTCTAACCATTCTAAATGATCTTAGGCAAATGATGAGAAAAACATAGAAATGCACTGAAAACCTGAAGAGAGACTATCAAGTCTGACCATAATTATATTTTCAACAGTTCAAATAAATTCTAAGGTAGATTCTAGGTTCCTCTGAAATGAGAGCAAATTCTAGAGCCTTTCAAACAGAAAGACATTACACACTGGCCAACAGAATGCTGGATTTTAATTAAAAAATGACTTTTGTTTTTAAGTTATCAATTTTTATCTTTGACATTCTAGAAGTTTCCAGATAAGGAATTACCTGTAGCTTTTCAATGGAATGGCACCGTGGTTGAGAATCCTGTTTTCTATGGACTATCAGAGGAATTAAAAATATATGGAAACTGTGGCTACTTTTCCTTCTACTCCCTAATCAACATATTTATTCACTTTTTCCACAGTGTTTAAAATAAAGTGGATTATGCAAGAAGTATGACCTTTTCCTTGTGTGCATATTTCTTATTAATATGCATTAATATGCAGGAACCATGACCTCTGACCATTTCTGAAATAGATTTTTCACTAAATGCATTTCAAATAGAATCAGGTAAATAGCAATTGACGATTTTTCCAGAAAAGTGTCCAAAAATTTAACCGGTATGAAAAGATCAAGGGTAATTTAAAACAACGTTAATATAGACCTCTGACACCTAACAAAAGTACTTCTGAATAAAATAATAATTTGGATATTACTTTTGTCTGCTCCTTTTGCTTACTCACCATGTTTTTAACAGCACACAGTTTTTAGTAGAAAAATGGTAGGCTTGTCACACTGAACAGAAGCAAGGTAGATATGTTTATATTCCATGACAGGCATCTCCGATTTGCACGGCATTATGGAGGGATGGCTCTGAATATAGACAAGTTAGTCTATAGGTTTTGTCCTTTTAAGCAGTAAAAGTTCCCCTTTGTGGACTTGGCAGTTTTTCCTTATTGAATATCAAATCAGATAGGTAGCCTTGAAAAGTAATACCATTAATGTTTGTAATTACATTACACCCTTTAGGGTCATGGATTAGAGTAGTGAAAAAGCGGGCTTGAGCATCCTGAAAAAGGAGAACATTTGCTGTAGATTGTCACTTACCATAAGGTAAGATCATATTTCCTTTGGTAAATATCACATTGGATATATCAAATGTGATTGGGAAGTCACAATAGGATTGGGTCTGTTTGCTCATACTCTGTAAAATATGGATCTAGTTAATGCAGAGACTTCCTTTGGTGTTCTTTAATTGACATCTAGGTTTAAATTTAAATTCCAGCTATCATCCCACTCATTGAATAAAGCTGACAGTGCTGCAGAAAGCTATGACCTCAGCTCTTAAGTCATATTGCTTGGGACTGTAGTTAGTCATGTAAAATTTTTTTTAAAAAGAGCCAGAATGACTGAAATGATTATTGACATGCATCGAACCTAGAGGTGCTTCTGCATGCAAAAAAGAACTGTAACATCTTGGCGACCATTGGGTTTTAAATCTGGACTATGTATACTTTTAAAGAGTGATGTGATTTTTTTTCTAGGTTGATTTCTGTGCTTAAACAAATTAAGGCCTCCCTCCACAAAAGAAAGCATGCAACTAAGAGGCTGATTTTCATGATCTGATAGCAAAATTTTAGGTCTGACACAACTGTATAGCGACAGACATAGGGGTATGCCTTTCAGCTGTCCGGTGCCCCGCTGTGAAAGCAGCATAGTGAAAGTGCAGGATAAAAGAACTATCTTAAGGGCACATCATCACAAAATCCAACCCTACACAAGTAAAAATGCAGGGATCCATAAATAACAGTTTTTCTAATATACAAAATGGATTGTAAGATCTGTGGAGCAAGGATTGTGTTCCCATGTGTCTGTACAGCACCTAGGGCATTTTGGACAATACTATCATATAAATGTAATAGAATACATGACATTTCTGTTAATAAACATCTACATAGGAATGTAGAGTATCTTCTTTCATTCTGAACTTCAGGAAAACGTAGAGACAAAAATGAGAAGAGATGCAACTCAGTCAATAGCTATGTGCAATAATATCCCATAACGAATTTGTTATGTAATTGCACTGTTAAGCAGTAGAATACCAATTGAAATTTATCAAATATTTTTGGATTTTTTCTACATTCTCAAACAGATTTTACTATGGTACTTGTAGGAGGTGAATTAAAAAATACTATTTTTTTTGTTTATTATTTTTACAGTGCAAATATTTGTAATAAAAAATAAATATAAAGTGAGTGCTGGACACTTAGTATTCTGTGTTGCAATTGAAATCAATATATTTGAAAATGTAAAAAAATCCAAAAATATTTAAATAACTGGTATTCTATTATTGTTTAACAATGCAATTAATTGTGATGAATTTTTTTAACCGCTTGACAATCCTAGTTAAAGGCAGAGCAATCCTGTATGGCAGTGGTATCCAAGATGATGGTTTGTTGTTTTGTTTTGTTTTTTTAATAATTTCACCCTCAACAAAGATACTTTTTTAAAAATTAACACTTTGCTGCCTGCACACTAGTCAAGAGCTGGCATAAGAAATAGAAGGCCAAATTCTCTCTGGCATAATTCACTACATTCAATAGAGTTATGCCAGCAGACAATTTGGCCATGAAGACTGGTGGTCCTAATCACCAGCTGGGGACAAATCAGTCACGTCCAGCTTGGTTTCCAGGGCCGGCTCCAGCATTTCTGCCGCCCCAAGCAAAAAAGAAAGAAAGAAAAAAAAAAGCCGCGATCGGCGGCGGCAGTTCAGCGGCAGGTCCTTCGCTCCTAGAGGGAGTGAGGGACCTGCCGCCCCCGAATTGCCGCAGGTGCCGCCCCTCTCCCTTGGCCGCCCCAAGCACCTGCTTGTTAAGCTGGTGCCTGGAGCCGGCCCTGTTGGTTTCTGTCCTTTTCTTCAGGGCTCTGTTTATTATCTTCACAAACAAAGAAAAAATGTGCAAAAGTAACACAAACAGCCATCTGGTGACGAGCTCAGATTGGAGTCCTGTGGCCTCCAGGAGGTACTAGGCAGGGCTTTCCAGAACTCTGGTGGGGAAAATCACATGGCCAGCAGCCTCCTGCTCTCTACTATCTCCTGTTTCTCCCTCCCCATATGGGCTGGACCCTTTTATATATTGCTCAGCTGCCAAACTTGTGATACTGTACAGCTGCATCAGCTGATTCCCTGCACCTGCAGGCTGGGCTTCTCTTTGGAGCAGAGTCAGCTGCTCTCCCCACTTCCCTCCAGCTCAGGGCCATTAAAGGGGCAAATCACCCTGTCTATGTCACATCCATAGTCTGTATAGCAGAATTTAGACCATTTGAAGCCCCATTATATTAATGATATTTTATACATATCAGAAGGTATCTAGAGTTTTCTCTGCATTAGAGGCCAAATCTTTATCCACTCACTGCTGCATGGAAACAGTTAATGGATTCAAATGGTGGAACTCCACTGAGGGGAGCAATGGCTGGGGAGCTGCTTGATTGCTGATCCGCATCTTTCCCCTCAAAGTCCGTGATACCACTTTCACACACAGCAGTGATAGGATGGCAGGGTAGGTTGTATCCCTCTGACCTCCCAGCATGAGATATATTGGGGTCTCCACAGCTGAGCGACAGCTTGGGATACAGTAAAACAGCCACACAACCAAATTGAAGCAGTAAGGCAGGAGGGCTCTAGATCTCCCACCTGCTCATTACCATTGGGTGCCTTCCCAATCCACTTGGGGCAACCTTTTGGGGAGACTTGATGATTTCTCACCCCTTCAGTTGCTACGTTTTTTGATCTCCTCCTTAGGCCAACTACAAGAGAGCTCATTATAGATAGGGGACAGGATCCAGGGAGGATGGTGGAGGGGGCAGAGGTACACCTCTGGATTGGCTAGGATGATGCAGAGCTCTTCTATATGGAACTTTATTTCTGCAGCATCAGCATTTTCCCCTTAGCATCACATTTTCATTTTGGCCTTTCCATCTGTACATGCTTTGGAGAGGCTGATAAATTTCAATCCCAAAATATATTATAGTGTGTGGGAGGGCCACTACAGTTAAGGTTGCATTCACAACATCTGCTTAAAGGTTGACCTTTCTAAGTTCTCTAAAATCAACATACTTAATCAGATTTCTTTGAAATTTGGTGTGTCTGAGGAGGGTGCAGGGTACATTTAGAGACCCACATCTGGAGTCATTCGAATAGAAGTTCTGGAGATATAAGCCCTAAAACATTAGCTGTTTCAAAAAAAGTTTCTAGGTGTTTTGGAGATTTTTCCCCAGAACTACAGATCAAACTATTGATGAGCTACGGGTCAAAATGGTCTCACTCTGTAGAGTTTTACCAAAGGTAACGGAATAGCACTCACTAAATCTTTTGGGGACCCAAACTGAGAACAGTATTTAAAAAAATTCACATTTTTACACTGCACATGTGCCAATACCAGAAAAACTGCTAGATGGTTTCCATTCCCACCATTTTATATGCTTTAAAGCTCAACTCTTAAAAGTGTTCTAGAGTCCAAGCAGTTACTCTGATTGTTTTGAAATTTGGTGCATCTCACAGGGGCATGGGATAGCATTAGTGATCCAAATTTGGGGTCACTTGACCAAGGAGTTCCCCAATTACAAACAATTTTCTTCTGCTGCCTTGTACAGTTAAACTGAATCACAGACCTCTTGATTTCTGTGAACTCACCCTTCAATTACCATCTCTAAGGATAAATTAATCACAACCCCCCACCTACGACAAAAGGAGTTCTGAACTGAGTGGTTGGAAGTTGCTACAATTTGTGAGTCATGGGTGGCAATTTTATTCTGTGGGAAATGTAATCAAAGTCTTTGGGGGCGTGTGGAAATTGAGTGCTTCCTGGGGGGGTATTACAGAGAGAGGGGTTTGGTGCTGCAGCAAGAGGAGGATGGTTATAGGGAGAGGAATAAATGGTGATGGTAGGGGAGGTGAGAGAAGTTGGAGATTTGGGTGAGGGACACATGGCACCACTCCAGCTCTGCCAGTGCAATCCAACCCCCATGCACCCTCTAGCTCTGACACTATACCCCAACTACTCTGCACCCCAATGCTGCATCCCAATTGCCCTGCATTCCACAGCCCTGCCAGTGCACCCCCAGACTCCTGTACTCCTGGATCCTCTAGAGCATCCCGACCATGTACCCCAATGACCTGTTTTCCACAGCTCTGTCCAAGCACTCTAACCATGCACACCAACCACTCTGCAGTCCTAGCCCTGCCAGTGCACTCCCAAATTCCTGGACTCCACAGTTCTGCTAGTGCACTCCAACCTTCCTGCATCCCAACCACCCTGCAGCCCCAACCCTGCCAGCACACCCCAACCCCCTGCACTCCAACCTACCTACACCCCACAACTCTGCAGTGTACCCCAACCACCCTGCAGCCCCAGCCCTGCCAACTCCCGGTGGCGCAACATGCTACACCACACAACTCTGCAGTGCACTTCAACCTTCCTACACCCCAGCTCTGTCAATGCACCCCAACCAGTCTGCACTCCAACAGTGTTCTACTGTAACGTAGTTGTCTATTGCTCCAGTGGGTGGATGTGAGTCAGGTTTTGGAGGTAAGGGGTGTGTGTGTGTGGAATAAAGGCAATAGAAATGTTTGTATGCCAGGGAGTGCAGACTTCAGGGACAAGTGTTCCCTGTTTGCTGTGTGTAGGCCTAAGTACCATAGTGGGGAGAAGGCCATGTTGGAGATGGGGAAGTATTTAATGGGTTAGGGCAGGGGTAGGCAACCTATGGCACGCATGCCAAAGGCGGCACGCGAGCTGATTTTCAGTGGCACTCACACTGCCCGGGTCCTGGCCACCGGTCCGGGGGGCTCTGCATTTTAATTTAATTTTAAATGAAGCTTCTTAAACATTTTTAAAACCTTATTTACTTTACATACAACAATAGTTTAGTTATATATTATAGTCTTATAGAGAGAGACCTTCTAAAAACTGGCACACAAAACCTTAATGTATGACCGGCACGCGAAACCTTAGAGTGAATAAATGAAGACTCGGCACACCACTTCTGAAAGGTTGCCGACCCCTGGGTTAGGGGCATGATGAGAGAGGTATGCTGAAGCAGGGCTAGTTGGGGGCAGCGAATAGTGTGCGTGTTGGGCCGCTGGGTGGCTCAGAATGTTAATTTTGGGACATGATCTGTACAACTGCCTAAATGACTACTATCTCCTACCAACAATGTATCTTTTTGTGTTTAAAAACTAGGAAATTCAATGGCAAAGAACTACTTTAGCACCGAGGTTATTTGATAATATGTTGTCCTCTTGAAGAATGTTGAGTTGAGCAAATTCAAACTTCTGTAAATCAGGAAATGCCCTCTTTCAGCAAAGCCTTGATATGGCCCATTAACACACCTACTTTTACTCTGCCACCCCAACAGTTGCTGAAATGTACAAACTCTTCACCTCCTTTTTCAACCCATTTGGTGTCAGCCACAGGATTAAGAAAATAATAAAAGAAGATTGCTTATGGCACCTACGCTCTGTTCTCCTGGAGCTGGCAGTAGCCAATGGGAATTATCTGGATACACTCTGGTTGCAGTCAGTATTAGGTGTACCTACGCTAAAAGGTGGAGTCAGTAGTTGGCCTGCTTGCTAAAGGTGTGTTTGTGATATGAGGACATGTGTGGATTACTCTGAGGTGCATGACAGCTGTGATTATGATATGAAGAGATCTATTTTGCACCCTCTGGTCTGTGTGAGGAAGGGGAAGAGGTGCATGTATACCTTCAGGATGCAGCATGCGCCATTGCTATGCAGAATTGTGTAGGTTCTATCAGCAGCAGGGCACCAGCCTTTCATTATAAAGGATGTCAGCAGTGAGGTAGAATATGAGAGCATTCTAATGCTTTAGTGATGGTTAAGTGAGTTGGAAGTTGTAAAAGGCTGTGAATTGGTTCTTAAATTGTACACATGGTGGTATTCTTTCTGGGAGTTGGGTAAGTGTGAGTGTATGCCAGGATCTGGAACCTCCTGAATCTTACAGTGCCAAGAGACAGTGCGAGTATGTGCTGTGTGCATACTGAGGCATTGCTCAAAGAGGGTAGAGGGAAGCTGGTGTGAGCAATCTTTTTATGTTTTCTTTTTGTCCTTTAATACAGTTAATTGGAATCCTGTGGGACAGTCCCAGTGAGCTGTAAAAGGAGATGAAGCTTGTACATTTCAGCAACTGTGGGGCTGTCAGAGGAAATGTGTATGTGTTAACAGGGTGTACTGGAGCATTGCTGAAAGAGGGCAGAGTTAAGGTTGCCCGGGCAACCTTAATGCTGCATCACCTGGTTATCAGAAGTTTGAGTTTTGCTCAACTCAACAATCTGAAAGGGGACAACATATCTCTAAGCAACCTTAACTCTGTGTTAACATAGGTTTTTTTGCTATTTAATATTTATTCACTTCATTTTGTACTAAATAATGAAAAAGAGAGCCCATCCCAAAGCACTGGGGCAGTCTGATCATCATAAAATCCACAGAAGGACAATTAAATTGACCGACAATTCTCTCCCTAAGTCTCAGATAACAATATGCTAAATGTATACAAAACTTAGGCCCTTCCCAACTAAGTCCCCTCCCTTTCCTGAAAGTCATGAATTATACTGGGCCTTGCAGCATGAACCTAAAGCTGAGCAAACTTGGATATTTTGAACCAAAGGTCCTAGGAAGAGTTCCAAATATCCATTACTGCAAGGAGGCCTCTTCTTCCCATTTTAATATACATGGAGTAAAAATAAAGTAAACTAGAAATAAATTGCAAGTTGTGGTAAAATAAGCACACAACATTTCCAGTAAATATTACCATGGAATGGAAGCTGACGTATGCTTTATTGGACACTGGGTGCTAGTAAGTAAAAATTGTACTGAATGGGTAAGTATAGACTGAGTCTATTAGAGTCTGACCAAGTCTTAGTGGATAGACTTCTCAATAAGTTGTCATGGACAGAAATATCATATGAACCAATTCTTGTGACACCTTTACACTTCTGTTCTGATCTTGATGGGAAAAGGCAAACAAAAAATGCATGTGAGTATTTCAAAAAGTTTCTAGTTCTATGGGAAAATAATTGGCTTCATTCCTATATTTTCTGAATCACGCTTCTAACCTTGAAGACCAAGTAGAAGCTGGTGCAAAATGAGGCTGTAGCATGGTGGTAGTTGCAGGGAACATATTACACCAGTTCTCTGACTACTCTGCTGGCTTTGTATTCACTTTTGCATGAAATGTAAGCTAATAATCATTGATAAAGCTCTACATACCTGAGTTCCATACCTTAGAGACTGCTATACCAGTTGAGATCAGTGGTAAATGTAGTCGAAAATCTTCCATCAAAAAAAAAATGACAGAAAATTCAATTTTTGACTAAAGAAAAATGTGAAAAATGTCTGCTTTCCTAGAAAAGGTTTGATTTTTTTGGTTGGGAAGGTGAAAACTGAAAGTGCCTGGGATTTGGCTAGTTTCTGTTGAAAATGTTTGGGTTTTGGCTGAAAATTTTCAGTTTTTCTAACCAGATCTAGTTAGCTTAGCATTGAAATGTCTATATTCCCTCTTTTAGGTCAATCAAAACAGTAGCAGAGTTCCACAAATGGCCTTTTTTGCAACCTGCTGGATTCATTATTCCCATTTTGTTCTGTTCAATGCCATCTGTATTGACTGTTGTGTCTCAACCGTGGCTACACCCACTACTGTGATATTACCGAAAGTCTTGAGATTCCAAAGTCACTCTGGAGGGTTTGAAAAATTATTCCAGAATCCGAGACTCAGAAATCTGAGATTACGTATGTACAGAATGCATATAATTTGCTTGATGGATCAGCATGGCTGTGGACACAATTACAATAACTGCTCATAAAAATTCTTCACTTTCTTCACTTGCATGTTAAATCTAAATATACCAAGTCATTTGTGTAAAATTAGGTGTTTGCCCATATTTTACCTCTTTAGCTCACCACAGTGTCATACAAATTGCCAGCTAGAGACAACCCTGCACTTCTGAGGTGGCTGTATGTATATAAGGCAATGAGAGATCCTAAATATAGTAATAATATTTTACAGTTAATTAGCTTGCAGCATCATACTGAGTCTTTGATGCAATATAAAACTATACCTACAAAACTATACTTTTCAGCAATTACAGTCTTAATTTTTTATGATCTTAAACACTCTCAACCCTGCCCCCTAAATCTTCATGTTGTGCCTCCTATTTTGTGATTTGCTACACTATGTTGTAACTTCATATCTGCTGAATTTAGTCACAGTGTTTGTTTCTGCTGACAAAGAATAAAGGCTATTCTACCTGGTCTCATCTGAGACTTCCTGCAGTGTTGCAACATCAACCCATGCTGCGTGGACCTACTGTCAGCAGGGAATTAAAATTTAGCTTTGTTGGTTTTATTCAACATCACTCACGCGAAAAGGCCAAGTTCAACATTAAGCTTCAGGCGATCTTCCAACCTGAAATATTTCTGGACTGCCACAATGCATTCTAGAATGGGGCAAGAGATTCCCTGTGCCGAGCAACCCAGCGAGAGAAACATACACTTCATCCTGAGAGGAGACCCCTCAGAAAAGATTTGTTTAAATGGTTTGGTTCATGGTGAGCAAGAGCTGTAACAATATGTGAGGCAATTATTTTCCAATTTGAATGATACTTTGTAATATATGAGACATTCATGTGTGGAATATAATGAGTTTTAAAGAGACTCCTTTTTAGGGTAAGGCTTTATTTAACAAACATTAAAACTGTTTATTTTTAAATATTGATGCTGTCACCCTACTACAAAACACTGAGTAAGAAGTCACACATCGAGAGTGATATCCGAACGTGTCAGTTGAATATCAAAACAACAGCCTCAAGGAGTGTCACAGTTTGTCAGATTTAAGACAAAGTTTGAGCGATATGATATAGTGGTCTGTGCACAGGACTCGGAGCCAGGAATTGCAAAGTTCTCATCTTAGCTCTAACAATGACTCCTTCGGTCATCTCAGGCACATCATTTAACATAATTCTGCCTCAGTTTCCCCATCTGTTAATTGGGGATAATAATATCTAATGCATGTGGGTATTGAGAGATTATTATTATACATGGACAGGATCCCTGTCAACATTTTATGGGTGGCACCAGCCTTGGGAGAAGAGACAGAGCCTGAGGCTGCCAGAACAGCCAACGTGCCAGGGAATGGGAGGAGACTAATGATTCAGAGCACTCATCCTTTGGACAGCAGCAGAAAGAATCCTGGAGCACTGGAGCCAGGCACCTCCCTCAGAGACCACATGAGATTCCCCAGAGACAGAGACAGCCTCTAGAACAGAGACTCTGACCCTGACATTGCCGGAGCAGCCCCAGAAGTCATAAGGCATAAGAATTCTTCCAATCTTATCCAGCAACTGTAAACAAAACCAAGCATTGGATCTTCATTCATCCAACAAAGCATCTACCGACTCATGACCAGCAGAACTATTCTGGATAGTTGGAGGACTAATGAATGCTAATGACTCTGTCAGCCGAGCCACATGCCTGAGTATTTCATGCTGCGAGCCAATCACTCTACAATGATCAATCATTTTTGTCTGTGATAGTTCTCTAGTTCCCAGAGAATCAACTCAAAGCTTGAAACATTGGTAACACCATGGCATCTATTAAAGTTTAGGCCGATCAAACAATAAAAAAATAAAAAAGCGGGGCTCTGAATCTGCTATGCAATTGGCAAAACAGCAATTGCATAGGTGAATCTTTGGCTACTTCTCCCCTAAGAGGCCAACTTTCCCTCCTGAGACCCTGTCTCAAGAATGCTGTTCACATGACCTGATACTAACTAGAAGTCATCTGTTTTGCGAGTACTTCAACACTTCTTCCCCTTTGGCTGTTTATCCTTCCAGAATCCACCTCATTCTCACAAGCCCCTAAATGCTGGGAGGACCAGAGACCACATTATAGCAGATGTGAGCACTTGATTCCAAAATGGTTTGTGAATAGTTATTTTTATACTATTATGAATAATTATAATACTTAAGCACCGATCCTCATTTATTTCTGTTAATTTATTCTTTCACAGCAAAGTCCTACAATGAAAGATTGAAGTGGGTTTGAGGAAGTAGAGTGGTGAGAGTGGAATAGACATGTATTTTTTATACTATTGTTTTTAAATGTAAACAAAATCCTGAGAACTAGCATCAGGGCAATGGATTGGAACAACTGTAATAGCAGCAGGCTGGAGAATGGAAAGCGTTTTTGTTGTTTTAAAAATGAGAGTGCATGGAATTGTTACCAGGACCGGGCCTGGGGAGCTGACGGGGAAGATGTTGGGATGAACATAGTTAAGGCCAAAAGCCAAAATTTCTATATGGTTTTGTTTATTTAATTAAGAGTATATACATGAATATAAGAGCTACAGCTGGCTGGGAATTTGTCTGAGTGTTTTTTCAGTGGAAAATGCTAACTCGTTGAAACCAAAAGCATTCATGGGAAAAAGTTGATTTCAAGTAATGGTTTGTTTAAAAACATCTGTTTTGAAATGACTTTGTTTGAAAATTTAAGCTAGAGTTTAAAATTCTAAACAATTAAAAAAGGTTGAAATCTAAACAAAATGTTTCAAAATTACTGAAATGAAATATTCAGTGACCAAACTAATTTTTTTTGGTTTGGAATTAATGTTGTATTTGACTTTTCTCTCCTGAATCTCCTATCGCATTTATTACAGAATTATAGAAATTAGGTAGGGAAAGACCATCAAGGTATATCAATTTCTGCTATCGACCATAATGAAAGCTAATTAAATAATTAGATAAGTCAGTTCCTCTTATCTAATCTCTCTTTTCTCTCTGGTACTTATAGTGTGCCTATCACCATATTATCTATGCTCCAAATATAGAATAAATAGTCACCAAGTAAGAAAGTCCAAGCTGAGAAGGGATCACCAGATCGTCTAGTCTGATCTCTTGTGTATCACGACTACCAACACCCGCACATTAAAACCTTCAATTGACATTAGATCAAAATATTACAGCCCACAGGAGACTAGACCAGTGATTCCCAAACTTGTTCCGCCGCTTGTGCAGGGAAAGCCCCTGGCGGGCCGGGCCGGGTTGTTTACCTACCATATCCACAGGTTCTGCCGTTCACGGCTTCCAGTGGCCGCAGTCCATTGCTCCAGGCCAATGGGAGCTGTTGGAAGCGGCGCGGGCCGAGGGACATACTGGCCGCCGCTTCCAGCAGCTCCCATTGGCCTGGAGCAGCGAACTGCAGCCACTGGAAGCCGCGATCAGCCAAACATGCGAACATGGCAGGTAAAGAAACCAGCCCGGCCTGCCAGGGGCTTTCCCTGCACAAGCGGCGGAACAAGTTTAGGAACCACTGGACTAGACTATTACGTGCCACAGGCAGAGAATAGGACGGAGCAAGGTGCCAATGGCATGGCAATGATTAAGTGACATATACCCAGATAATCCTGGCAAGAGACTTGCACCCACACATGGCAGAGGAAGGTGAAAACTTCCCAAGATCACTGGCAATCTGACCTGGGGGAAAATTCCTTCTCAACCCCACAATCAGTTACAGCCTGAGCATTTGAGCAAGAACCATCCAGCCAAACACTTGAGAGAGAATGCTTGGCGTCACCTCAGACTCCTGGTCCTCCATTCTATATCTTATCTCCAGTTCTGGCCATCCCTGATGCCTCAGAGGAAGGAGATTACTGCCCCTCTTTCCCCCTCCCCAAAGAAAACCCTTAATACATTGGGTGGCAGGGAAATTCCTTTCTTGCCCCTGCAGGTGGCTGTCTGAAACACTGAAGTATGAGATTTCAGGAACATAAGACATAGCCATAAGTAAGCCCTGCTCCTACCATCACAAGCAACCTGGGGGGAGGGATAGCTCAGTGGTTTGAGCACTGGCCTGCTAAACCCAGGGTTGTGAATTCAGTCCTTGAGGGGGACCACTTAGGGATCTGGGGCAAAAATCTGCCTGGGGATTAGGCCTGCTTTGGGCAGGGGGGTGAACTAAATGATCTTTCCACCCCAGATATTAAAATAAATACAATTACACTCAAACTTTTCCATCACTTTCTAAAAAGTAATTAAGTTTGCTCCCACAATTCCTATTGGGAGGCTGTTCCAGAACCTCATCCCTCTCATGGTTAGAAACATTCTAATTTCCACTCAGCATTTTTTCATGGCCAGTTTAAACCTTTCTTCTTGTGCCAACCTCGTTCTATAGTTTAAATAGCTCTTCAGCCTCCCTATTATTTACCCCTTTAATGTATTTATAGAGAGCAATCATATCTCCCTCAGCTTTCTTTTTGATAGACTAAACAAGCCAAGCTTTTCCAGTCTCCTCTCATAAGATAGGCCCCTCCATTCCCCTGATTCCTCGTAGCTCTGCTCTGCAGCTGTTGCAGTTTAAATTCATCTGTCTTGAACATGGGTGACCAGAATTGTACACAGTATTACAAATGAGGTCTTACCAGTACCTTGTACAATGGTATTAATACTTCTGTATCTCTACTGGAAATGCCTTGCCCGATACATCCTAGGACTGCATTTGCCTTTTTTCACAGCCAGATCACACCCAGGTCTCTCTCGTCCTCTGTCACTTTCAACTAATAAGCCCCCAGCTTTAAGCAGAAATTCTTTTTATTAGACCCTAAGTATATGACCTTGTACTTTGTACTATTGAATTTCATCCCATTTCCATCACTTCAGTCTTCAAGATCACCCAGATCTCTGTGTACTATTCTGATCTTCCTCTGTGTTGGCAATGTCTCCTAACTTTGGGTCATCAGTAAATTTCACTAGCACACTCCTACTTTTTTGTGCAAAAATCATTAATAAAAATATTGAGTAAGACTGATCCTGATCCACTAGTAACCTTGCAGTATACTTGCACATAATATAATCTGAAGTAAATCTTCCCTTGTGTCATTCTGGAATTTAGCTTTTTAATTGGGACTATCTTCTATGTATTCAATTCAAATAGCATTGTTTTTTTGGAAACTACAAGCGCTGAAAATTCAGACCAGATTTGCCATCCAAACCTCCTGGTCTTTACTGCTTTCCATGTATTTCTCTCCCATTATATTTTGGTTTGGATTATGTTCCCCAAAAGTAGACTACTACCATGCATATTCCAGATTTTTTCCCAGCCCATATTTGTGACTTCTCCATTCTACTGGTATTTGTAACATCTTCTGCTTTAGTATCACCTGTGCATTTTAATAATGAGCCAAAAATTCCTACTTCAGGATAGAATCATAGAATCATAGAATCATAGAATATCAGAGTTGGAAGGGACCTCAAGAGGTCATCTAGTCCAACCCCCTGCTCAAAGCAGGACCAATTCCCAGCTAAATCATCCCAGCCAAGGCTTTGTCAAGCCGGGCCTTAAAAACCTCCAAGGAAGGAGACTCCACCACCTCCCTAGGTAACGCATTCCAGTGTTTCACCACCCTCCTAGTGAAATAGTTTTTCCTGATATCCAACCTGGACCTCCCCCACTGCAACTTGAGACCATTGCTCCTTGTTCTGTCATCTGCCACCACTGAGAACAGCCGAGCTCCATCCTCTTTGGAACCCCCCTTCAGGTAGTTGAAGGCTGCTATCAAATCCCCCCTCATTCTTCTCTTCTGGAGACTAAACAATCCCAGTTCTCTCAGCCTCTCCTCATAAGTCATGTGCTCCAGACCCCTAATCATTTTTGTTGCCCTCCGCTGGACTCTTTCCAATTTTTCCACATCCTTCTTGTAGTGTGGGGCCCAAAACTGGACACAGTATTCCAGATGAGGCCTCACCAATGTCGAATAAAGGGGAACGATCACGTTCCTCGATCTGCTGGCAATGCCCCTACTTATACAGCCCAAAATGCCGTTAGCCTTCTTGGCAACAAGAGCACACTGTTGACTCATATCCAGCTTCTCGTCCACTGTGACCCCTAGGTCCTTTTCAGCAGAACTGCTACCTAGCCATTCGGTCCCTAGTCTGTAGCAGTGCAATCAGTGATAGATAAATAGTGATAGATAAATCTGGGCCTAAAACTAATTCCTGCAGTAATCCACCAGACTCATCTTCTGAACTTGATAACATTGCCAGTTATCATTTCCTTTTGGTTGCAGTTCCACTAGCTCTCATTCCATGTGACAGTGCTCACATTCTAGCCAATTTAAATTCATTTTTTTCAGGCAAGACATTATCAAGCTCTTTAATACAGTCTAAATATATTACATCTACTGCAATCTCTTTATCCACTTATTTTGTCATTCAGTCGAAAAAGCAATTGAGTTTGTCTGAAATGATTTGTTCTTTGTAAACCCACTCCATTTATGGCTCCTAATTGAATTAGTCTGTAGGTGCTTAATGATTTTTCTGTTCATATTTGTTCCAGTATTTTTTTTTTTACTAGGGACTGAAATTGGATTTTTCCCAACAGTAATTGCCAGGATTACTATGTTGTTAGTAGAACTGGTTAAAAATGTGTTCCTTTTTGTTGAAAAACTAATTTCAAAATATTTCAACCAGCTATAAAGCAGAGAAGGGGAAAAAACCATGAAAAGATCCTTTTTTTCATAATGTTTAATAAAAATTATAAATTTTTCAACCTACTCCAGCTATGATTTGTACCACATTTGCTTTTGCTACTTCCCTGATAGAGTATGTGACTAGTTTCTAATGACTTTTTAAAAATAATTGCAGTTATATGATAAATCCATTAGCTAATTAGTGTGGTTCGTCATCTGGATCTCCACTTTTTTTTACATCTTTGGCTTTTCCAATTATTCCTGTGCCTCCTTTTCATCAACATCATCTTAATTACTCTACATTTCTTCTCTTTGTTTTGTGAAAGACTGATTTTACAGAGCATTTGAGTAGCATAGCCATTTAGAACCACTGCAGACTACATCCCTCTCCTTATTTATTAATTAACCTACTTTCTCTCTAGTACTTCTTTTTTTCTCTTGATATATTTGTAAAAGAGCTTCTTCTGTCCCATAACCTGTTTGGCTAGCATTAATACATTCTACTTTAGGCTCACTGTGACAGGTCAGTCAGTTCAGCAACTATTCCAAACAGAAAAGAAAGATGCAAACAGGGTTATACTTTAGACACCGGTATAGTATGTTTTATCCTAACACAAATCCTCCAGGGGGTGGGGGAAAGGCTCAGGGCTGGTCTACACTGGTGGTGGTGGTGGTGGGGAGATCGATCTAAGATATGCAACTTCTGCTATACGCATAGCTGAAGTCAAAGTATCTAAGATCGAATTACCTGGAGTCCACACGGCGCAGGATCGACGGCTGCGGCTCCCCCGTCAACTGTGCTACCGCTGCTCGCTCTGGTGGAGTTCCAGAGTTGACGGTGAGCGCGTTCGGGGATCGATATATTGTGTCTTAAAGAGACATGATATATCGATCCCAGATAAATCGATTGCTACCCGCCGATACGGCGGGTAGTGAAGACGTACCCTCAAAGAAACACAGAGTTCCAGCAGAAGAGAGATTCTCATCTCATTTCCACCATTGCTACACAGATGTAATTCTACTGACTTCAGTGGAATTACTCCTAACTTACAGGCACAGAGCTTCTTTTTGCTTGGTATAGTTAAAGCACCAATCCACCTAGCTTCTTAGAACAGCCTTCAGATCCCACTCACTACAGCCCCTTCCATGATGCTTGTTTATGCTACAGTTAAGGCAGGTGCACATTGCCAATGAAGCTTGTATGGTAAATTAGGTCTACTGTTGTTCCATGAGATACTAGGAAGGGAGCCACAGGAGCAAGGAATTGTATTCAGAGCAGTATGGCTAAAGAAATGTAGGAGGGAAAAATTGCATCAGCTCATACATGCCAAACAGGCCACATAGGACTTTGGATAGGTTTTTTTTTTTCATAAGAGCAAAATAGTGTGGAACATCTGTTCTTCTGGTGTTGGGAGTAATCTGAGAAAGGCTCCTGGAACTAGAACGGAACAGCTGCTAGAAACAGAACAGTTCAATGTCTGCCTTTTGGGTTAGCCTGTTTTCCTTCTCTAAGAGGTTTCTGTGCTATGATGTTAAATAAAGTAGTAGAGTTTCCTAAACTTTCCTGAAACACCAGAATTATTACACTATCTGCCACAATTCATTACACTCCTTCAAACTCCTGCTGTCTGGTTAAACCTAGCAGCTGCATAGTTGTAGTAAAAGTATCACATAACTCTACCCATATGCAATACTGCAAGGTATGTAAGGGGCTGAGCTGAACTGTTTAACTTGTGCTGTGGGGGGGTTTCTCTCACATAATGTAACTGTCTACTTTTTTCATGTTTGGTTCCACTTCCTTTCTTCATTGCCAACAGAGATTCTTTGGTTCTCATTGGTTGCTTCCACTTCCTTGCACTTCGCAGTTTCAGTAGAACTGTAATCTGTTGAGCCAGGGAGCAAGTATGATCCAATGGGTAGGCTTCTAGCTGGGGACTTGAGAGATCCTGCTCTGTCACAGATTTCCTGTGCGACTCAATTTGGGTGAGTCACTTACTTTCTTTATGCCCCAGTTTCCCATCTGTAAAATGAAAATAATGGTAGAACTATGCAGAGACAAGTAATTCAGTTTTGTGGAGGATTTCAAAATTTGGTTTAATTGTGATTTGGAATGATGCCCCCAAGTTCTGAAATTCTCTGAGAATGTTTTGATTTTGATGAACTGGCAAATTCCAATTGACAAAAAAGTAGCTACTAGTACTCCCCTACCTGATGGGTGTTGTGAGGAGGTTTACAACTAAAACTGTGAGGTGCTCAAATCCTATACTGATGAGGGTAATATAAGTACTGTGGTGAGGGCATTAGTGCAGGCCACAGTGGCCCAGCAGAAGGCCACCTGGGCCCAGGTGACAGCTCAGCAGGAATCCCTGAGGTTTCAGCACGAGATCAACTAATTACTGATGAGTCAGGTGGCCCAGACCAAGCCCTCCTGCAAGAGGCAATGTACCAACTAAAACCCTGACCTCACTAGCTCATGGGCCCAGGGGGACAAGAGGACTTAGGGCCATTGGTTATCTACCAAAGATGACTGCGGAAGACGATGTGGAGTCATACCTCCTTACCTTTGAACAGACTGTGTCATGTGAGGCCTGGCCCCAGGATCAGTGGGCTGGTATCCTCGCATCCTTTCTGTGTGGGGAGGCCCAGAAGCCGAAGCTGCAGCCAACTACTCACAGTTGAAAGCAGAGATCTTGGCCTGATTGGGGATGTCGGCAGGGGCGGCTCCAGGCACCAGCGCACCAAGCGTGTGCCTGGGGCGGCAAGCCGCGGGGGGCGGCCTGCCGGTCGCTGTGGGGGCGGCAGTCAGGGAGCCTTTGGTGGCATGCCTGCGGGAGGTCCGCCAGTCCCATGGCTTCGGCGGTAATTCGGCAGCGGGTACGCCGAAGCCGCGGGACCGACGGACCTCCCGCAGTCATGCCGCCGAAAGCTGCCTGACTGCCGTGCTTGGGGCGGCAAAATACATAGAGCCGCCCCTGGATGTCGGCACCAGTACGAGCCCAGCGGTACCATGAGTGGAAGTATCAAGAGTGCAAGCCTCCATGGTCCCAACTATTCGACCTTTCCCACCTCACCTGGAAATGGCTGTGACCCGAGACCCGTAGTCCAGAGAAGATTCTGGAGGTTCTGTCATTGACTGGTATATGAAGGGATTGCCACCAGACCTTAGCGCATGGGTAGGCCAGAACAACTCCTCCTCTTACAATGAGTTGGTCACACTGTTGGAAAGAGGAATGATGGCCAGGGAACTTTCCTGACTATCCAAGGAAGTCACTCCAAATCGAACAATTAGCCCCAATCCCCAGAGCTTGGATGACTGAACACCCGGGAAGGCCTAGGTGGAAGAAGAAAGAGGAGGAGGACCAACTGGAGGGTCACAAAGGGATGGAGCAATGAGGGCAAAGAGGATCATGAGGCCAGAACCCCCAGCCCGAAGGACTGGTGGGTAATTAGGACCACATATAGGTGTTATGCCTGTGGAGAGTGGGGGCACATAGCGGCACAGTGTCCCAATGCCAAGGAGACGATGCAATATAACCTGGGGAACTGGTCAGACCTGTGCTCCCTAATCCACCTTTTGGGGGTTGCAGTAACCCCGCATAAGTATACAAGGCTGGTGAGGGGTTGAAGGAAGGAGAGGACCCCGAAGTCAGTGAGTCGTCCACAGCAGAATGCCATCTCCCGGTTTTCTCTGAGATATCCCAAGATCTGTTCCCCATTCCCGGGGGGTCAGGAAGTCCAAGAGGGAAAGGAGGGCAACTAAGGCCTTGGGAAACTGAATCCTGATCTGGGGCCAGAAGGTCGCTCTCCTAGGCAGGCAGATCTGGGCAGCAGGTAGGGAGGCTACCCCGGAGGGAGAGGGACCTGAGGCTGATCCCCACCGTAATGCCATCGAACTAGCAGAGGGGGCAGAGACCAGCCCCGTGGAGCTCAGACAGGTTAGACGGAAAAACCCGGGGACTGGGTGTGACGGTTTCGGTCACAGAGACACCCTTGGGACTGTCACCTGACGTGCTGAGATTACCTCTGAGCCCATTTTCCCTGCCAGCTTGGGACTCCAGAAGCCTGACTTGTTGAGCCAGACACGCTAGTCTGCTGCAACACAGACCCAGGTCTGGTCCACGCCTCCAAAGCTGCAGATTTTAACCAAAAACTGCTCAGCAGGTCACCTATCTCCAGCACCCAGACATCCAGTTCCCAATGGGATCCAAACCCCAAATAAATCTGTTTTACTCTGTATAAAGCTTTATGCAGGGTAAACTCATGAATTGTCTGCCCTCTGTAACACTGGTAGAGAGATATGCACAGCTGTTTGCTCCCCCAAGTATTAATCACTTACTCTGGGTTTAATAATAAACAAAAGTTATTTTATTAAGAATAAAAAGTAGGATTTAAGTGGTTCCAAGTAATAACAGACAGAACAAAGTAAGTTACCAAGCAAAATAAAACAAAACATGCAAGTCTAAGCCTAATACATTAAGAAACTGATTACAGGTAAATCTCACCCTCAGAGATGTTCCAATAAGCTTCTTTCACAGACTAGACTCCTTCCTAGTCTGGGCCCTATCCTTTCCCTTGGTACAATCCTTGTTAGTTCCAGCTCAGGTGGTAACTAGGGGATTTCTCATGACTTGCCGCCCCCTTTGTTCTGTTCAACCCCCTTTTATAGCTTTAGCACAAGGCGGGAATTTTTTGTCTCTCTGGATCCCCATCTTTCCTTCTAAGTGGAAAATCACCAAGTTTAAGATGGATTCCAGATCACGTGACATGATCACATGTCCCTATAAGACCTTCTTCTTCATTACCTAGTAGCTGGAAGACCCATACGTAGGAAGACTTGCAGGTAAACAAACCCATTCACAGTTCATTGATTCTGAAGCATCATTAATGGCTTCCACTTAACATGTTTACATCAGTAATACAAGTTTATATTTTATTCTCCTAACTCCAGACATAAAAATAATACATGTAAACAAATAGGATAAACACACTCAGTAGATCATAAGCTTTGTAATGATACCTTACAAGAGACCTTTTGCATGAAGCATATTCCAGTTACATCATATTCACACTTATAAACATATTTCCATAAAACATATGGAGTACAACATCACACCAGGACCCTACTTCATGGTCAAGAAGGATCTCCTGTATCAGGTGGCACAAGTGCAGAGGGAGGAGGTACAACTACTCCTGGTACTACTAAAACATCAGAGGGCCGTGTTAAGCCTTGCCCACAGCCACCTTTTCAGAGGGCACCTAGGGGTAGAGAAGACCCTGGCATGAATCCTACAAAAGTTCTTCTGGTCAGGAATACACAAAGAAGTCCGGCGGTACTGCGCCTCCTGTCCTGAGTATCAACTACACAGTCCCCAACCCCACCTGAGGGCCCCTTTAGTACCCCTACCAATCTTAGATGTCCCATTTGAAAGGGTAGCCATGGACCTGGTGGGCCGTCTGGAGAAGATGACCCGAGGCCACCAGCATGTACTTGTCATCCTGGACTATGCCACCTGATACCCGGAAGCCATCCCTCTGTGGAACACTGCCTCCAAGTCGATAGCCAAGGAGCTGGTGGAGATCTTTGCCCATGTAGGGCTACTGAAGGAAATATTGACTGACCAAAGGATCCCATTCATGTCAAAACTGATGAAGGACCTGTGTGCTTTACTCCATGTAAAGACCATGAGGACTTAAGTCTACCATCCGCAGACCAATGGTCTTATGGAAAAATTCAGCTGGAGCCTCAAGGCCATGATAAGAAAAGTGGTAATTCAGGATGGGAAAGACTAGGATACCTACTGCCTTACCTCATGTTTGCCATTTGGGAGGTCCCACAGGCCTCAACCAGGTTTCCCCCCTTCGAATTATTATATGGGCACCACCCCCGCAGCATATTAGACATAGCCAGAGAGATCTGGGAGGAAGAACCCAATATGAGGAGAAACATAATTGAGCATGTACTACAGATGAGAGATCGGATAACCCAAGTCACCCCCCTTGTACGGGAGCACTTGGAAAAGGCACAGGAGGCCCAATGAACCATGGCTACTTTTAAATCTGTTATAGAATGTCCAGGGAGATTGAAGAGTTCTCCTACTGGCTTTTGTATGTTACCATTCCTGAAGTCTGATTTGTGCCCATTTATTCTTTTACGTAGAGACTATCCGGTTTGGCCAATGTACATGGCAGAGGGGCATTGCTGGCACATGATGGCATATACTTCAACAAAAAAAACTTCAAAAACAGACTTCAAAGAGAAACTGCAGAACTAAATTTAACACCATTAATTTGGGCTTGAATAGGGACTGGGAGTGGCTGGCTCACTACAAAAGCAACTTTCCCTCTCTTGGTATTGACACTTCCTCATCAATTATTGGGAGTGGACCACATCCACCCTGACTGAATTGGCCCTGTCAACACTGGTTCTTCACTTGTAAGGTAACTTCCTTCTCTTCATGTATAATAATGCCTGCATCTGTAATTTTCACTCCATGCATCTGAAGAAGTGGGTTTTTTACCCACGAAAGCTTATGCCCAAATAAATCTGTTAGTCTTTAAGGTGCCACTGGACTACTCGTTGTTTTTGTGGATACAGACTAACACGGCTACCCCCTAATCATTGATTCATATTTAGTTCATTGATCTATGTATTTGTCATTCAACAGATTTCTGAATAGTTAAAATCCCCCAGAGCACAATATCCTACATCTTCAAGCTGCTCAAGAGTTGAAACACAAAGTTTTGGTTCTTGCTGTCCTCCAGTCATGAGGGTCTGTAGCAGATGTCCGTTGTAGTTTTTTTTCCTTTTTGTTTAATTTATCATATAATTAATCAAGGTATTTCACTAAGATTTTCCCTTTTCTCATATTGTTTAAGACTTATTCTGTAAATAGTTTATAGATATAGTCCACCTCTCCTTTTCTACTCTTCTCACTGAGCCTTCTTTCATGCAGTGGTCTATCCTTGGGAGTCCTTTCCTGACCCTCTTCTTTTGCAACACCTTTAAACTTTACAGTAATCCTTTTTAAACCCTCGAGATTTGTGTTTCAACACGATTTTATTACTGTAATCACCCTCCTCCCTTCTCACTGTCTTCCCAGCCACAATTGCCACAATCTCATTCTCTCTTGCCTTAGCTTGGATTACAGACTCTTTGGGATAAGTATGTTGGGTGAAATCCTGGCACAACTGAAGTCAACTGGAGTTTTGCCATCGACTTAAAATGGATCTAGAATTTCACCCGTTGATTTTTATTTGTCTGTATAGCACCATGTATACTTAGAATGTTGTATAATTGTCCAAAACAAAATCCCACATCTAAACTTTGTGGCTTGGATGCATATCACCTTACTATTTATTTTTTCTTGCAGAGTAACTCAATCTCAATTATAATCAAATTGGAAGCACATACCTTTTTTGTCTTACGGGAAAACCCACAGCTATACCACTTCTCCTTTTGAAGAGTAGCATAAGCCTGTCTACCAGGTTACAAGGGGGTGTCTCCGGAAGTCCAATGAGAAGCAGGCAATTGCAACTGCCTCCCTAGTCAATTGTTATAGATACTTTGTATAGAGGCCCTTCACAGTGGGATTCTGCAGTTTGACAGCAGTATTAATTTTGGGCTTCAGCAAGCAGCAACTCATAACTTTTCTTTCTTACATTTTCCAGGCATTTGGGACAATCCAGAACATATAGTAACCCTGTTGGGAATGTGTAATTGTTTAGATGGAAGTGTCTGTGTGGGGTGAACATCTCCAGTATTCTATCAGGGAACTACAGAAGATACATATACTGTTGACTGTTTGGGGCATAAAACAAAGAAAGGCTTTGGACCTTCTGAACTTTCCAAAACATATAACACAGTAAAGACAGCAGTTTTTCAATTTTAATTATATTTCATACTAAAGTAACCGTAGACTATAGTTAAAGGAAATACAGAAACAGAGCATTGAACACCACTACCAGCATTCTATTGAGCTTCCTATTGAGCTTGTACTGAGGTTTTGAATGGCTGAAATCTGAGTTAAATTGGATTCTGTATTTGTGAAATCTCTCTGAAATGATGATTAAAGTAAAGAAAAACAATCTAAAGCTTGGTAGAAATTTCAATAATTTGTATTTGAAAGAAAATGGTCCTCTTTTATCTCTTTGAAGGAAAAGTGTTTAAGTTGTTTACAGGGAAAACTAAGTAAGTGTTACCAGAATTCAAACAAGTGATAATTGCAAAAAGAGTAGAACATATTTAGTGTCTTATGTGTTTAAAAGTATAAAAGCAGATGGTATTTTAACTACTGGGTTTTTCTGAGAGTGTGTTCTGGAATTCTAAATATCCCTTTAGGCCAGTATTTTCAAAACTGGGTGCCTAAAGTAGGCTCCTAAGTTCCATATTTTGGCTCCTAAATACATGGCCTGATTTTCAGAAATGCTAAGCTGGTCTAAATTGCAATAGACGTCAGTGGGAGCTGTTAGGTACTCAGTACTTTTGAAAAAATCAGCCCATTTATTTAGATATCTGAATAGGGACTGAGGAGTCTAACTTCAGGTACCCAGTTTTGAAATATCAGCTAAAGAACCCAATCCAGACTCAAAAGGCTTATGCTATATGTCTGATGATAGGAAGAGGCCATTTGAGTGCAGCAGAAACGCTGACAATGTGCTTAATTCAGCTCAGTTTTGACAGTTGCATTATTCTGTCCCATGGGCAGTTAACTACCCCTTCTCCTCCACATTGCCATCATCCATGTCTCTTGGAAATGCTATCGATGGCTGTGCCCACTGAACACGCCCCCGCCGTCCATCAACTTTAAAGTGCATGCACCTTTTTGAGGTCCACTGCAACTGGTTTACATCAGCTCTATTAATGTATATGTTCTGTCATCAGAGACATTAGCGATGAATATAGATAGCATCCCTGACAGTATTCAGCTTATTTCATGAAGCTGACCAAACCAAACAAAAAATTGCTGGGAATAGGAAGAGGAAGCTGTCTATTTCCTTAGGCATTTATCATTTTCTTCTTCTTCTTCTTCTTCTTTGTTATTTCTATACCCAAGACTCTTGTGCTGCTGCTAGTATGTGAATGTTGGAGATGGAAGCATGTATTACTATAAAAGAGCTACACTTTTCAAGTGGGATCGGTGAAGAGGTCTCAACAGGCAGCACTAATCCCTTGCAACATAAAGCAGATCTTTAACACTCCTGTCTGTGGAATCCATGCAGGGCCTAATGATCAATGTGCATTTCCTGAGTTAAAGTACATGATGTATCTGCACAAACATAACTTCTCAGACATCTCTGACAAAACCAGATTCTCATCCAGCTATTACACCAGCCTCTTCCTCCCAGCCATCTCATCAAGTCCATCTATTCTGTATTTAGAGGTGCCATTTACAAAAGTTAAAAGCCATTTACTTTAATCACCATGATACAGGAGTCCTGGCACAAAACATAATCTGACATTACAATGTCCTCATTTCAGTGCAGAGACTCTCAGATTAAACCCCTCAGCTCATAGCCAAATGTGACTTGAGATAAATGACTCAGAATACTGATTTCACTCCTTATTTTGTGGTTATTTGAGACAAAGTAAGTGGAGGGACCAGCACAGGTAGGGTAAGAGGGAAAAAAGCAACAAGAATAGGATACCCACCCAGGAACAATCTTCTCACAGCAGTGAAGTAGGGGTTGGGTAATACAACATTTGTTCCAGTTAGCATGGAGGATAAAACAGAAGGACTTGAAAGTGTCAGGGCAAGCATAGGGTCACTTCCAAGTTCCTGGTGTTAACTCCAACTCAGCATTTCTCTCCCATTGGATGGATGTTCAGGTGAGTGTTAGGATGGCAGATTGGGACACAGAGGGGAGAGGATGCATTTGGAAAGGTCAGACCCCACACCCAGGAAAATCTCTTTCCTTTCTTTTTGATATTTTGGACTTATTTTACTCTTTGTTATTAACAGTACTGGTAAGAAAAAGAACTTGCTAACCATGCATATTCCCCCCCACCAACTCATACTATGTACCAATATTTTGTTCGGTCTCTGCAGAAAGACAAGTACTTCTACTGATCAGTTCCTATATGAGTAAATAAAGTATCTATCTGATCAACATTTTATGTACTCATGAATACAATTTGGCATTATATTATTATTTATTTCTATTGCAGTAGCACATGAAGCCCCATCAGAATGTCGGGCCCCATTGCACTAGGTTCTGTATGGATATATCCAAAAGAAGGTATAAACTAAAAATCACAGGGTAAATCCTGGCTGCATTGAAGTCAATGGAAGTTTTGCCATTGACTTCAGTGAAGTTAGGATTTCACCCATTACTCCTGGGGGAATTCTGTGCCACTGCGCATGCACAGAATTTATGTCCCCCGCAGATTTCTTTGCTTTCTCACAGAAAAATGACTTTCTGATGGGGAAGCAAAGGGAAGCCACAAGAGCGGCCATGTGACCCTCCCCCGCTGTATGTTTTGGGTGCCCAGGACAGCCGGCAGAGAGGTAAATCACTGTGGGGTAGGAGGCAGGACTGGGGAAGACCTGGCTGGTGGCTCCTACCCTGCACCGGGTTCAGCTGCTAGTCCCAGCTGGGCTGGGGAGGATGGGACTTCCTCTTCTCTTGCATGGCATCCAGGGCCAGGTCAGACCCACCCCCAGATTTCTCCCGCAGCTGCAGAAAGCTCTGCAAACTCCCCTCCCGCTTCCTGTATGCATCACTCCTCAGCTGCAGGGGGAGGTATCCATGTGGGGGGAGCTGCTCCCCCAGCCACCCAAGCCCCATGCATCTAAACCCCCTCATACCCAGACCCTCAGGCCAAGCCTCATCCTCCCCCACACTCAGAACTCCCCCGATGAGCCCCACACCCCCTGCACCTGTATCACCCTGACAAGCCACCTGTACCCAGATCCCCATCCCACTGAGCCCCAACTAGTCACACCTGGATCCCTACACAACTGAGCCCCACTCCCCCAGCATCTGAACCCTCCCATACCCAGACCCCCTCCTGCTGAGCCCCAACCACTTTCACCTGGATCCCTCTGCAGAGTCCCATTACCATTGCACCCAGAACCTCCCAACAAGCCCCTGTGCATCCAGATCCCCTCGCATCTGGATCCCCCACTGAGCCACCAGCACCCAGATTGCCCCACACAGAAACCTCTCAACCCACACCTGGATCCCCCCACACTAAGCCCCTCCACATTTGGATCCTGCCTTGCTGAGCCTGCCTGCCCACAGCTGGGGCACCTGGCACAGAGTGGCAGGGCCCTGAGGTGTTTCTGGGGCAAGCCTGGTCCTTGCACTGTGTCAGGGTTGAGTGCAGCCTCACCGCTGATTCGATGTCCCGGGGAGGGAGCTTCACAGTGATCTCCTACCTATGTGCAGCCAGTGGCCTGTGTTCCCCATTGCCTTGCTGCAGCCTACATGTTTATTTGACAAATAAAATTTGCAGAATTTTGCAATATTGTGTGAAGAATTTTAATTTTTTTGGTGCAGAATTTTTAGGCACAGAATGCCCTCAGGAGTAACCTATAATCTCAGATCAACGATACTTGGAAATTGGGGCTCAGTGGCTATGGAGAAAATTGTACACTGCATCCTCTAAGGATGGCACAACAGCTGAGGAGAATTTCCCAGAGCTGCTGCTGGGAAACTGCCCCTCTGCAAGAGTCTCAGTGGTAGGCTGAAGCTGTGTGTCACTATTTAGCCCTGAGTAAACGGATATGATTGTAAGGTAGGGAGGCAAATGGAAAAACAGGGTATGAAAAGAAAATAGTGAGGTGGACCTAGAATTTTGAAAATATTAGTTCTGTTATATTGTATTTCTAAAATTGAATCAATGTTAGATTTATTACTAAGACACAACAGGTATGAATTATTGCACATTAATTCACACCTAATGTATTGCTGGGAATGAAGCTAAAGGTTGAGTGCAATCAACTCTGCTAACCATCAGTACAACATTAATTCACAGACTAGATGGTCTCATTGTACTTATAAAATATTTCAAAAGGTCATAGTTTCCAGAAATAATTAGTTAAGTTATTAGTGTCATCAGGTCAAAGAAGAGATTTACATTGCTTTACTTATTGCTCAGAAATCTTATAAACCAATCAGATCATTCTATTGCTCTGGTCTTTTAAAAACAATGATACGTATTACACAGAAAATTTGCATTTAGAAGGCCAGGCCCGATTCAACAAAAATCGGTATTGAAGGCAATGGAATTCTGCCAATTTACAGCAGCTGAGGTAGCCTTTGAAATCGGAAAAACAAAATATAAAGAATAATTCTACTGCATGCATTGCTGGTAACCAATATAAGTAACAAGAGAACAATGCATAGAGGTAATTTAAACAGAAATCATATGCATTATTTTATTTGTAGTGCCATAGTGCCCAGAGGTCCCAACTGAGATCAGCTCTCCCCTGAGCTGAACAAACACAGTTCTTGCCCTGAAGAGCCTACAGTATAAAAAGAGAAGACAAAGAATGGGAGCAGAAAGAGAGAGGTGAAATAACTTGTTCAAGGTCATACAGTATATTGATAGCAGAACTGGGAATAGATCCTAGGGATTCTGAATGCTAGTCTAGTGCCTTATCTACAGATCTACACTCACTCCGATTGACAACTACAGTCAGATCCATTTGTAATGTTGCTATTTACAAAACGATTCTTGGAGTTCACTTCCTGATCCCTGGGCTACCAAGGATATGAGTGCTGAGCTATGGAAACATAGTTCACAACCTGTTAGGATCAGTTGTAAGATACTTCTAGACGTCTCCATTCAGACACAAGGACTTCTCCTATTTTAAAGTAAAATTCATCTAACTGTTTACTTATTTCAAAGCGCTCACTTGAACAAAGTGTATTAAGGCTCCAGCCAGCCCCACTAATTGTTAGAAATTCTTATGCAATCTGTCCCAAGCAGACCACTGGGACTATGGCCACTGCAAGATCCCTTACCAGGAGTTGTGAGACTCTTAAGGCTATGTCTATACTATGAGCTGGGGTGTGATTCCCTTGCTTGTGTACACATATCCACGCTAGCTCGCATCGACCAACCATAAGTATAAATAGCAGTGCAGCACCAAGGTAGCACTGGTAGCGGCAGCAGGGTCATTGCTTAGCCGGGCCAAGTACAAACTCACCTGAAACTGGCGGGTATGTACTCAGCACAGCTCAGCCGCGTCTCCACTGCTGATACTAATGCTACTGTAACTACACTGCTATTTATACTCATGTTAGCTTGGTAAGAGTTAGTGCAAATATGTGTACACACGCTGAAGAATCACACCGCTAGCATAGCTGAATAGGGCAATTTGGGATTCAGAAGATGATGGAAAGAAATCTTGTTTGATTTGGGATGGGGTGATTTCCCATCCTTGTGAATGTTTTTTTCAGCCCCGGGATTACAAGCCAATGAGAGAGTAGGCAAAGAGTCTATCCAAGCAGATTGTAGGTTTAGGCTTTGTACTTATGTTTCATACTCACACAGGGCACAGCCCTTGCCAATATGGGCCTCAACCTCAGAAAATTTAGGTTTGTGGCAAAGGCTCATTCTAGGCTCCTAGTATCACATGCAGCTTTCAAACAGAGCTATCTGTAGGCTATACAAGGGTTGTGTTTAGTTGGCGCTTAAATCTGATTATTTTATCTGAGATTAGTTTTGTTTTTAGGAAAACTGCTGCTACCCCTTTAAGTAGGTTCAAGAATATGGTGTGCGTAACCTCCCTTATTATTGGGAGCAGCTGTCTGGAAGCTACTAGCAGTCTTTTTATATTTATAAACAGATCAGCAATATTTCTTCAGACTCATTTATCTGTCTCAGGGTTTCCCCTTACAGAAGGGCTCAAGCACTGGCTGACAGTAGGCAGTGAAAGACCTTTTGCTGCAAGTTATAGCTGGGTTACAAGTTCCCTGAAGCTGGAGAAGCTGTCTCCTCTTTCCTTTTACTGGGACTGACAAGAAATAGAGATGTAGAGAAGGGCCTGGATTGTGTTCCACTTGGGATCTGCCCTGAATAGCAGTAGGTCTAAAAGAAGGTGGTGAGAATAGGTGGGTAAGGTCAGTATCATAAAATCATAGAATTGTAGGACTGGGAAGTCATCAAGTCCAGCCACGTGTGCTGAGGCAGGACCAAGTAAACCTACACCAGCGGTTGTCAAACTGTGGGTCGAGATCCCAAAGTGGGTCATGACCCCAATTTTAATGGGTTCTTCAGGGTGGCTTACATTTGCTGAAGCCCGAGCCCCACTGCCAAGGGCCAAAGCTGAAGCCTGAGGGATTCAGCCCTGGGCAGTGGGGCTCAGGTTACAGGCCCCCTGGCTGAGGACGAAGCCCTTGGCCTTCAGCTTTGACCTCTTCCCTGCCCAGGGTGGTGGGGCTCAGGCTTTGACTCCCCCACCCGGGGCAGTGGGAATCATGCGGACTCAGGCTTCGGTCCCCCGTCCTGGGGTCGTGCAGTACATTTTGTTGTCAGAAGGGAGTTGCAGTGCAATGAATTTGAGAACCCCTGACCTAGACTATCCCTGACAGGTGTTTGTCTAACCTGTTCTTAAAAACCTCCAGTAATGAGGAGTCTACAACCTTCCTTCCAAACCTATTTCAGATCTTAACTACCTTTATAGTTAGAAATTTTTTCCTAATATCTAACCTAAATCTCCCTTGCTGCAGATTAAACCCATTAGTTCTTGTCCTACCTTCATCAAACATGGAGAACAATTGATATCCATTCTCTTTATAACAGCCCTTAACATATTTGAAACTGTTATTAGGTCCCCCCCTGTAGTCTTCTTTTCTCAAGAATAAATATGCCCAGTTTTTTAAACCTTTCCTCACAGTTCAGGTTTTCTAAAAATTTTATAATTTGTGTTGCTCTTCTTTGGATTCTCTTCAATTTGTCCACCTCTTCCCTAAAGTGTGGCACCCAGAATTGGACAAAGTACTCCAGCATCAGGATAATTTGCAATTATGCCTTTAATATAGTCTCCTTGAGAAAGTGCCAGTGCTCCTGAATTCCTTTTTCCTTCAGATTTTCTTCCCACGAGACCTTACCCACCAGTTGTCAGAGGCAGTTAAAGTCTGCTTTTTGGAGTTGGTTGTCCTTATTCTGCTGTTTTCACTCTTTTCCTAGAATCCTGAAATCTATCATTTCAAGGTCATTTTTACCCCAAACTGCCTGTATTAATAGTGGAGAATACGAAGTATGCACATATTTTACTGGAGTAGAGTTCAGCTCCCAAGTGATGCTTCTAACCCTTGGAGTTTAAGATTTATCTAGGGAAATCACAGTATTCATCATTCTCAGTGACTTTTCAAGTATTATTTGTGTATTTGTTGTTTTTAACTACAGCGCTTCAGTGTGTTTTCACTTAGATTGGCCTGAACCTCAGCATTAAATCCAAACCTCCTTGAATTTTGAGTAAACTTGGATCTGACACCAAATAATTCTGCTTTTGCCAAGCTCTAGTTTTCACTCCTCACTTAAGAATGGTATTTGACAACCTAATTTCTCACACCCTGGAATTGTCTGGGTACACTGAAAGAAGGACAGGAGACACTTAATATGGATTTTAATCAGGCCGCAACTTTATTATATAGATGTCTGGGACATATAGATGTCTATCCAGCAGATAAAGTGTTCAGTGCAGGCAAATCCATGTTTATTCAAATCATTACCCAGAGCTGCTACCAGCCCCCCTTCATTTTTCATCCATTCCCTCAGCCAACCCATGACTTGGACTTTACCATCCACCCCCCTCATAGAAGGTTAAGGTGGGCTATAAGAATGGGGGGAGGGTGTTTGCCTCCCTTCATACCAATCATAGGAGTCCCCAACCTCCTACCCCCATTCTATTCCTTTATCTAGCACCTCCTTTTAAGTGCTTTGCCAGCCCATTTATCTGGTCACTGGATGCCTTCCCTATGGAGTACCTGCACTGGACATCCACCCCACACTTACAAAATAAGTTGCAACATATAGCCTAACACCTTTTCTTCTTACCAGGAAAGGTCCTCCTTAATACCCGCTGTGGGGAAGGAAATGAACTTAAAGATTTGGATTAAGGTAGGAGAAAAGGATCAAGTTCCAAGTGTTCTGAGACGATCAGCCAAAATCTAGTTTACATACTGGATCTGATTCTTCTCCCACTTATGTCCATTTAAGTCAGGAATAACTCTATTATAGTCAGTGAAGTTACACAAGAAAATTCTGCAGAGAATCAGACCCACTGCACTATTTTGCTTTAAGAAAATGATCAAATGAATGTACTCTTTTTAATGCAGGCAGTAATGATGTACCATACCGCTAATTAGAATGGCTTTGTGGCAGTTGGTACATTGCACTTCAGTTTGGGAAACCAAAAGTTTAAAAGTAACATTTAATGTGAGAAAACAGGCACCAGACCTACCTAACTTAAATCTTTCACATACTAACTAAACTACTTCAGCGACTGTGGAAAATGTTGAGTGTGCAATTCAATTGGTAGGAAATTCCCACAGATAATGTGTAGTGGTGACAAAATTATTGTTGGGATTACAGCAAGGAAAATGTCTGTTTTACTGAGAAGAGGGGAGAAATGTCAGAAGATGGCAGAGCTGTGCCGCAAGAATAAAGGGGGTGAGCTGCTATCTCAGGGCCCATGGTGAGTTAATATCAGGTCTCTTCAAAGATGAAAAATAATAATTAAACACTGCTTGTCAATTAATGCCAACTTAAAGAAAGGCCCTACACTTAGATTAAGTGAGGAGCATGAGTTGCTTGAAAACAGCAAGAAAGGAGGAAGGAAAGGGATATGGAATAATGGAAGAGATAAGGTGAAAAGGGAGAATAATTAAACACACATGCACTTTCACAGAGTTGGGGCACTCCTATGCCTAATTAGAATTTCAATGCAGAAGCCCAATTTAACCTTAGGGAGTCTTTATATTCATGTCAGTTGTTGTGCACAGCAATCAATCTAGTGCTGGTATCTGACTAGCAAGTTGAATTTTCATATTACATTTAGTAGAACACTATTCTTTCCATGAGTAACAGACATTTCAGTTTTAATGTGTACTTATACATCATTTTAGCTCGTGAGGAATGCGGTCTGTTTAGAAGATGTTAGTAAAGTTAGCTACTTCATAACATTAACCCATTAATGAGCCCATATGATCCCTGTTCCCCAGTTGTGTGGCACGTCAGGCACATTTCTGTGCTATTGTATTTTATTGACATTCCTTTGGAGATCAACAGAATGTCAGTATGTAAAGGTTCAGCAGCTCTGACTGCCCAGTTATACTCAGGAGCAGTCAACAGGTGAAAGTGGTGTGAAATGGTACAAGAGTCATTCTGATATCATAATAGTCATGCACTTCCAAACACAGCCAGGTCACTAATGAATTGTATGCGCCCCAATCAACTGTTTTATCCTTTTTGAAGTTTATCTCTCACTTAAACGGATGTGCCCAGGATTGAAAGAATGGGTATAATGATAATTAGTCCAACTAAAAGGTGCTGAAGAGTAGCATATTCCACGTTTCCCCCCCTCTGAACCTGAGAATACCATTTCTATTAACACTCCTTGTCTATGCCAGACACTCAAATGTCAGTCCTTAACCCAGGTCTTCTGCAAAATCTCCAGGATCAACTGAAACATTTAAAATGTAGTTTTGAATGTACATTTCCCAAAGAATGGCTTTTTCTTTGGGTATTTCAATACTTCCATTTAAACAAAACATTCTTGATATTTGCTCCTTATCATCTGATATCTGAGTGGCACATAAAGAATTTTGCTTCTGAGGAAGAAACCATTACTTTAAATTTTGTGACTTAATAAATCATGATAAATTGTAACCACCAACAATGGGAACCTTTTCCAGGAAATAAGCCACACTCCTGCTGACCTGTACTTCTGATGAAAAATTATTGCCACAGCAATAAGCAGGACAGAGAAGTGTAACTAGTAAAATCCATATGACCTGTGAATATTATAAAGATACTAGCTATGTATCGGTTTGCCGTGCAAAAGATCCTTTGGGAATAAAGATATATTAGAGCCACATATGAACTCTTAAAATCTACCCTACTAATCCCCAAACTGTTTACATGGATTTTGTGCACTAACATCTGCTAAGCCTATTTTGCTCAAGAGGAATAATTCATGCCTCTTGAGTTTGCACACGTTTCCCATATGTCTAGAAAATTATATGTTCTCGCTTCTTTCTTGTCACAGTCCTTCATTCTACAAATACTTTTCAAGGAAGAAAAGCTGCAAACGTATTTTATTTTCACAGGTCCTTCACTGACCATTTTACACTGAGGGCCCCTGTACCTCATACACACTTGCACAAGAGTTACCAAGGAAACCACAAATTAAGTATCTCAGAATATTCTTAGCCATTCTAGGGAAGACAAAATTGCATCTAATAATCTTTGAAGAAAACTGTGTGATTAGTTACATTTTTGGATTTTTAGGACTAGACTGTGGCTGCTCTTTCATAAGGATACAAGCTGAAAGGCAGGGAGTTCTTTCACTCTCATGCAGGACTTTCCAGAATGCCAGTGTTTGTGCTCCCTGACTGCTAGCACCAAATGAGCTTTTCATCCCCAGGGTGCTGAGGTAACCTCGGTAGAGCTAAGGTTTTGGTTTGGGCCCACACCAAAGTAATTGCTGCTGTTTAATCAGACATAGGTCTAGAGACTGAGGCTACATCTACACTACAAGGGGGAGTCGATTTAAGATACGCAAATTCAGCTACGTGAATAGCGTAGCTGAATTCGACGTATCGCAGCCGACTTACCCCGCTGTGAGGACGGCGGCCAAATCGACCTCTGCGGCTTCCCGTCGACGGCGCTTACTCCCACCTCCGCTGGTGGAGTAAGAGCGTCGATTCGGGGATCGATTGTCACGTCCCGATGGGACGCGATAAATCGATCCCCGAGAGGTCGATTTCTACCCGCCGATTCAGGCGGGTAGTGTAAACCCAGCCTGAGTCACGAGGCTTGGCCCGGAGTAAGGGGCAATGTGCAGGTGCATCACCCAAGGAGGAGCTTTGGGGAGGAATTGAGTCTCAACAAGTTATAATTCCTCCCTGTTCTCTGCTTGCTTTGGGAAAGGATGGGCATAAGTAATTTCACTTATTTTCGGGATGCAGCTAACCTCTCCTAACCCCCAGCCACCTACACCAAATGCGGGTATGAGGGAGAGAAAGTGTCAAGGCTTCTCCCCACCAAGCCACTTATTTCCAGGTGGATGTAACAGGCAAGCAAGTCCTACATTGTTGAGTAGGACAATCTAACACACTGATTTCCTTAAAGTTTCATATTGAAGGCTGGGGATTAGATTCCTGTTCTTCACCCCAGATAGAAGGTACTGCAACATAGAACCATGCCACCTCTCATTTCTTCTTTCCAGTCGCTTGGACATTTCTCTTTGTCTTCTGGCTACATTGCAAAACAATGGTAAAAATGTGTAAAATCTGTATTAGAAAACAAATCCAGTGCAATACAGTAGTACAGTTCCTTTTGAAAAAATATAGTTTTACAAGGCTCAAGCAACTAACCTTAGAAATCACAGCATTGTTTTCAGGCCCTATTCTAGGGCTACTTCTGCATTATGAGCTAGGGGGTGTGTGATTCCCATGCCCACATACACATACTTTTGCTAGATCTCATCAAGCTAGTGTAAGCATAAATAGTAGCGCAGCATGGGCAGTGGTAGTGGAGTTGCAGCGTAGCCATGCCAACTAAGCACCCATGGCATTCAGGCGGGTTTGTACTTGGCCCACCTAAACCATGACTCGCTGCCACTACCCACTCTCCCATGGCTATCCTGCTATTTATACTCGCACTAGCTTGATGACAGCAAGCACAGGTGTGTGCACATGAGCAGGGGAGTTGCACTCCTAGCTCATAGCGTAGTTGTACCCTATATTTGTTCACAAATACGGCCAACACAGCATTAATTCATAGACTATAAAACCAGAAGGGACCACTGTGATCATATAGTCTAACCTCCTGTCATGATGGTCACACAGCGACAGGCAAAATGGATGCTAGCAACAACAACAACTTTAATGCAAAAGGGGCATGTAGACTGTCACTAGCTCTTGGTAAAGATGTGCTGCACTGTATTCTTCATACAGTGCCACCTAATGACTAAACATTATGATGCAGTTTAAACTTGCCATCACCTCTTTCCCTTTTAAATTTTTCTTTTCTGCATTTTTACAATTTAAAAAAAAAAACTTTTTTTCACACTAACTTTAAATCTCAACATAATCTATCTGTTACTCATCCCTGTCTTTGCGTCATACTGGCTTTTGAACTAGATAGCCAGAATGGATAACAACATGATGATGAGGCTGTCTTATTTGCAACGGTTGTCTCTGGCAGGTTTGGAATAAGTCAGTCTTCTGCATCTGCAATTTGTAGCGTTTGCTCAGTTGATTGTTCAGCCTCTGGAACAAACTGAAGATGTGGATGTTTTTGGTTGATCTCTCCACTGACTGTCTCAACAGTGTATGATTGGGTTGATACATTCCTTTTCTTTACAACTGCTGGAGTTCGCCATCCTTTTCCACCATCCAGTTAGACACAGTCAGGTTCCAGATCAGGCAGTTTGCTAACTGAGTGATGTTGGTTATAGAAGTGTTCATAAGCTCTTTTTGCTTTTTGGTATGTTTTGGCTACTCTTCTTGGGTCTGGCCATTCCAGGGCTAGATCCTTTTCAGGATCAGAACAGCAATGCTGAGTTGCTTTCCCCTTAGGAGCTGGGCTGGACCATAGCCAGTAATTACGAACACTGTTGATCTGTAGCTCAGCAAAGCAAGGAGTGGATCTTCCTGTTTCAGTATTTTTTTGGTTGGCTGTATAGCCCTCTCAGCCTCTCTGTTTGCTTGCGAGTAATGCGGGCTGCTGATGATGTGTTCAAAATGATGTTTTGTTTGGAATTACTTAAATTCAGCTGTGGTGACTTGTGGTCTGTCAATCAAAACTGGAGAACATGCTCTTTAATTTCTCGATAAAACTGAAACATGTATCTTTAAAATATAATAATTCAATATATCTCTAAAAATAATTCACTACAACCAGGTAATGATGTTCTCTGAATTTGCATATATCATCTGCTAGTCTCTTCCAGAGTCTGTTTGTAGAGATGTTGTTAGTAGACGCTCTTAGGGTTATGTTGGATACTTCTGCAACGTTCATATGAAGACACTTTATTTTTAATGTCCTTGCTGATTCCAGGCCACCACACTGACTTGTTGTGCTGTTCATGGCATTTGGCTAGTTCTTGATGTCCTTTATGGATGCGGTCTAGAATTCTGCTCTCAAACACTTGGGATGACAATGCAATTACTATTAATCATTAGTCCATTGGACTTGTCTAATTGTCCCTGTACAGCAAAGTACAGTCATAGTGTTCTTTAGACACTTGAGACATCCTGCCTGAATGTAACTAAAAAACAACTTCTTAGTTTATCTGCCAAGATTGCTTTTTTGTAGCAGGTATAATCTCTTGCCCAATATTGATCTGTAAGCATCCATGTAGACGTTTACATCTTTCTTTAGAACACAGGTGTTTGGTTGTGAAGCTGAGCTCCATGACCGTGTGTCTGCTATTACAGATTTTTACCAGGAATATATGTACAGATTGATTAAATCACATTAACCTAATCAAAAGATGCTGTCATATCAGTGGTGCTTGATAAACTTATTTTCTTTTGATGAGGAATACAAAGAGGTTTATGGTCAGTTATCAGTTTAAAGGGACCCAACTGACAAAGGTATCTGTAGAAATTCTCAGATGCTTGTACACTTGCCAGGCATTCCTTTTCAATCTGTGCATATTGTTTTTCTGCTTCTGTAAGTGTACAAGAGCACAATACAACTGGCTTGTGCTCTGATCCATGTAGCTGCAACAGTACACCACCAAGGCTATAGCTATTGGTAACAGTGCTGACCACTGACAGTTTGTTTACACTGTAGATTTTTTAAAATGGAGCAGCTGATATATCTTTTAGCTTTTTGAAGGCAGTCTCCTGATTTACCCCCCAGAGATAGGATTTATTCAACCTTAATAGTTAATTCAGTGATTCTATCACCATAGAAAGGTCTTGCAGACAATTTACAATCGCCAGTATGCACTGCAGTTCTAGTGCATTTGTTGATGCATTTAATTTTCAAATTGCTTTTACTTTCTCAGGGCTAGGACTAATTCCAGCTTTGTTTATTATCTGTCCCAAAAATTCAATCTTTATTTAGCTTGAGTCCAGCTTCACTGATTAAGCTCAGAACTTAATTGAGGGTTTTGTCATGTTCGCCATTGATGACCTGTACTGTGCGTTAAAACGTTGTCCATCAAAACAACAAGCCCATATATATTCCATAGCAGCTCTACCATCTTTCTTTGGAAAATTTCAGAAGCAGTTGTATTCCTGAGAGGTAATCTTTGAAAGCAGAATCTCCCAAATGGTGCAATGAATTTAGTCAGTTTAGCACTCTCTTTGGCTAAAGGAATTTACCAGAACCACTTGAGGAATCTAGCCTGGAGAATACAGAAGCTCCTGCCACTTTAGGGAGGAAATCTTCAAGAATTGGGGAAATACATTTTTCTCTCACTACTGCATCATTAGGCCTTTTCAGATTCACACATTTATATTTTTCCATTTTTCTTTATAACAGGTACCATCGATAAACACCATGCAATTGTCCCACAGATTTTCACAATTATGCCATTCTTTTCCATTCTCTTTAACTCACTTTCTACCTTATGGAATAATGGGGTAGGTATTCTGGAGTGCATATGTACACTATCTGGTTCAGCAGTGCCTCAAGATTATTTCTACTGGATCTCCTTTTAAATCCATAAATCCATGTTAATAAATATTGAACTCATTCCCTGAGCCCAGACTTCATTCCAGGATGTCCCGTTTGCAACTTCCACCATGGAAACCTGCATGTAGGCTCTGCAGGTTTGTGGTATACTGTGATCAGAGTGCAACAGTTGCCTTCTTCTCAGACACCTCTTTTCCTGTATATTTATATATGAAAGAGTCAGCCTGAATTTGGTCACCACATTATAAGAATATATTAATGTATGTGGCTTCACTTTTTATAAATATTGTATCCTAATCGCTGTTATGTGTATTAGAACATACTAGGTAAGGTCAAGTGTCTAGTGATATTCAACCTGTTAATACCTTTCTTAAAAATAACTGACTTGGTGCTTAAATAATTGTTTTATTCCTGTCTGATTCTGCTCCTGGTGTGTTTGATTTATTCTGAAAATGTCTTAAGTACAAATTTGCCAGCAAGAACACAGAGATACTATGATGCTTGTTGTTGAGTATCACATATCAAGTCAATCTAGGAAAGTGGGTCATCTGGTACCAGACCAAACGTTAGAGATGCTGTGAGATAGCATGGCACAGGTGGCGAGGCTTGGTCACCTAATGGAAATATGATGAGCATCTTAATAAATATAAAAGTATAACAAGACCAGTAAAGGCTGTGGAGAATTTTGATTAACATATGTAGCAAGTAGAGCTTATAGCTGACAATCAGGCTAGGTGAACAGGAACCAAAAGATGGAATTCCCAATATAGAGTGCAGAGATTGCTGTCCCTAGTATGTGGACAAATACATAGTGTGACGAGAAGCTCTTCTCCTAAACTAACATTTGTACAACAAATTTGTGATTTGTCGAGTTACACCAAATCATGTCATGTTATTGAATGTGTTATATCAAACTACGTTATGACGAAAAACAACATAACAAAATGTGACAAGATTTAACATGATGAGCACAAGTGAGATGCCATGTGCTGCATACCAGCTACCTGAATTAGTATTCAGCAATTTGGTGTGTCAGATATTTAAAAAAGAACATAGCCGTATGGTTCTCATGTAATAATCACATCTCTTGAGATACAGAAATACTTGGCTACACCTCATGCCTTCTAATGCCCCAGGGTGTGATTATCTTTTGATAACCTTCTTAAATATGGTCTTTTCTCTTCAATTAACACTTACATTCTCATGAAAATTAGCTATCAAGATGAGTTACAAAATAAAGATATTTAACATGACAGGTTAAAATTGTGAAGTGGTCTCCATCCAATAATTGCAATTTGCATTACGGACAAGGAAAACTACTTAGAAGAATGATTCCACTTGCTAACATTTACAGTGGTTGGTAATTACACACGATTACCCAATAGCTTCTGGCAAAGCTTATATTGGGGAAACTAACAAGATTCTTTTTGATATCCATGTCTGAGGGAAATTTTCACAAGAAAAATAAATAGCATTAAATGCATTAGCCTAACTGATATACACTTATATAGGTGAAATACATTCACCTCATTTATATATTACACACAAGTAGTAAGTTAAGTACTGGGGACAAGAAGCTGGGGAAGGAGGAGGAAATTAGGCCTGACTAGGCAAGGAGACTGGGACTGGGTGTGGGGAGGGGAAGATATTGGGACGGGGAGATTGGGACTTGTATAGTGAGCTTGGAACGGGATCCTAAGACTGGGTAAGAAGACTGGGACTAAAATGAGAATCCTGAGGAATGGAGACTAGGCAAGAAGAATGGGACTGGGAAATAGAGACGGGGTATGGAAGAGAAAGGACTGGGACAGGAACAGGTTGGAGGGATGGGACAGGAGGAGTCAAGCTTGGAGGAAATGTGTAGAAGAGTCTGTGACCATTAAAGCACACTCCCGTCTAGAGCATGGAATGGAACCCAAGATTCTCAAGTCTCACCATTTCTCTCTCTGCTATCAGCAAATATTTATGAAATCCAATGGCAAAGCATGTCTCTTATCCCCTTCTAGTGCTGATCCATGTAGAGGATGATAACCTATTATTTCTATCAGTACTTTGTTAGTTCAAGTGGCAGAGGTCTGTGCGGTGGTTCTAAAGGTTTGGACCCTGCTGATGAACCCTGCTGTGAGTGACAGTCTATGAAACCATATGATGGAATTTCTGTTTTAAAAACCTAGGAAATTACCCGCAAAAAATTATATTGGAAGAACATTATTAAGTTGCAAAGACAAATTCTCAAAATTAGGAAGTGCCTGTGCAATCATAATTCAGCCCCCTTGTGCACCTGTGTTATGATACAGTCTTTAATTACATGATCACAAACTCAGACTCTGAAAGGAGGTAGAATGTGGCTAAAGGGATTGGCAGCTGTATCCCCTGCACAAATAAGTATAACAGCAATTGCCAGTATATGAAACCCCTACAGCTGCTCAGTTCCTTTTAATCCAATTGTTGAGCCTTCACCGTTGGAAAAGGAGTGTGAACTCTAAATTGAAACAAAATGAACATTCTGGTGAGACAGCAAAACCAAAAGCTTGCTCCCACAGGCACGTGCTCACATCTGTTCTACTTGCAAAACCCATATTTGCATACACAAATCGCATGTACATCCAGTGTACGTGCAACCAGAAGTGAAATTATAAGTGTGCATACAATTAAATGTGCATATAAATATGAGATTACATGCACAAATTCCAGGTGTGTTGCAGGCAATTTCCCTTTGCTTTGAAAATCTGTCACTTAAGGCATAACCTTTAAAAGTAGGTTATGACATTCACCATTTTTCAAACCTGGACAACTAAGTTAGAGCATCATTAATGTAGTTAGACAATCAAATATTTGCAACATTTTAGGTTCCCAAGTGCCTACCTGAGCATCCATGTGTGGAATTGGGTGTCTTATTTTAAGTCCCCAAATTTGAGAACTGGGTTATCTCTGATGGTATTTTGATGCCTCCTTCTGTTATGGACTGAAACCTAAAAGTGACCTTTTTCTTCTTTACAATTATTTGAAATATTTGACACTTGAGGGAAAGGTTTAGATTCAGTTAGAGTTCTGGATACCAGTATAAGTCTTTCTGGATTTCATTGTAAACTGTTTACCCAACTCTAGTGATGACTGAAAGCCATTGCTGCCTGATGGCTGTTCAGAGGTCTGTGTAAAGTGTATTGGTAGTATCAGTCCAGTTCCTATTAAAGAGGCGTCCATCTCACAAAATAAATCACCGTCGCAACTGTCACCCTTTTGGCTGTCACAACAGTCTGTCAGCAAATAAACTGACTCCTCATAGTCCCCTCAGAAGTGGTCCCATCAGAAAGGATTACGACATTCACAACTACCCACTTGGGCAAGCTTGCACTGCCACTGCCTGTGCTATACGTATGCTGTGAATAAGCTGAGGACTTCACTCTTTAGAACTACATTTTTCATGAGCATTATGTTTTCTTTAAAAAAAAAATATTCTAACTTCAAATTTCTTCAGATTGAAAGAAACGAATACTCTGGATTCCTTTATAAATAGCATCTCTGTAGGAGCTTAAAATGTGAGCAGGTCTGTCTCTTCCTACAGACTAAAGCAGCAGGCTGCAGTTAATCAGGGTAAACACAAATCCAACACTTTTTATTAGAAGTGATACATTCTTTTATCTGTGTTACAGAGATGCTGTGAAATATTTATTCAGGGATGTTTTTATAGCTCTATAGTTTGTGTCACTCCTTTAGAACCTTGATAATAAAATCCTTTTCCTTAGCAATCTTGTCCTTCTCTATTAGGTAAATATTGACTCCCCGTTTCTTGCATTAAACAAGCAAACATAGCACTGTTTCATTTGCCTCCTCATCTGTTCTCCATTAAAATCAATTATCTCAACAGTGCTTTGGAAATAGGGTTAGTACTTCATCTGAACAGCAAAAACACAAAGCAGTATAATGTAGGTTTGAAATCTGTAGTTATTTTTATTTTTCAGCAACAGGGTAGTGGAACTTTATCCTTTAGACTGTGAACAGATATTTTTATTCACCAAAAAATCACAGAAGACACCAGTTAAGCAGGATGTGGCTATTTTGGACAAGACTGGGTTATGGAAAATGGCAGGGGTAGAGGGAGGAAAGGAGAAGCACTCAAAATGCTTGTATAGGGTTTGAGTAAGACTTCGGACCTTTGTGGTGACATACCCAAACTGAAATAAATCACATCAGAACATTTTGCAATCCACCAGGAAAATCCAAAATATTCAGTGCTTAGAAATGTGTGAACAAATTCAGCTAAAATAAGAGCTTACTAGATACGTTATGAAAAGATGGCACCAAGTTTAAATCTGAACCTTTGTTGAAGTTTGAATAAGTTCATAAGTGTGTAGCATAACCATGCCACCTAGTACTAGATTCACTAGATCTCAAGTCAAGTCGTTTAGGGCTGGGCTTGTACTAGAACAATAGACCTCTAAGGAGAGATTTTCAAAAGCACCTAAGGGAGGGTTACATGACAGAAGGGACAGGAGGTTATAAAAGGACAAACTCTGCTCTCTCACCAGCCAGACAAAAAAGGCAAATCTGAGGAGGAGGGAGGAAGAAGAGTCTTGGGACACTGAAAGGACTGACCAAAACCCTCTTGGAGTGGTGAAAACCATCAAGGGAGGGTTTTTTATGTAATTTATTATTTTACCTAGATCTGTGTATCTCTTGTGATTTGTCTATGTGTAATGTGCATTTGATTTAGAAATTCCTCTGCAGAATCTGTGCATTACTTGTGTAACCCTTCTGCCCATCTAAGTTGGCAGCAACAAGGGCCGGGTTCTGTATCTAGGGGTTCCGTTTCAATAACGCAATGCAAAACCGGCTCGAGCCCCCACCCAGTGACCTGGGACAATTACATACCACCCCCTGGGCGCCTCTAGGAGGCAATACTTCCCCTCTCGCAAGCACGGAGTCTGAGTGTAACAGAAAATGTTTAATAACATGAGGTAAACGACATCAGCATTAAATTGGAAAAACAACACAAACAGGCTTCATGAGCAAAAAACCCACCCCAGCAAATTGGGCTGTGTCCTTTCCCTTTGGTTCTTGAAACCAGCAACTCAAGAATCACCAAGGTCCCAAAAGTCCAACAACCCCAAAGTCTCTTGGGTCCAGCAACCCAAGGATCACCAAAGTCCCAAAAGTCCAACAACTCCCCTCAAAGTCTCTGTCCCTGGTCAGTGCAGCCCCAGAGTTCAAGCTGGGGGGGGGGAAGGCACGCAGGGTGTTAAGGGGCACCTTATGTGATCCGAGGCCGACTGGCTGCCTCTCCGTGGGGTTCCGCCGCAGCCTTCTCCACGAGCTGCTCCACTCCACTCCACCAGCTGTCCTGTGAGCCGCTCCCGCCGTCCACGAACTGCTCTGGCAGCTGCTCCGCTCTGCTCACCGACCTGTGAGCCGCTCAGCTCTGCTCCACTTCAGCTGTTCCTTGGGCCGCTCCCACAAGGCTCCGCTCTGCTCTGCTCGCTGCTTCTCCAGCCGCTCCGCCCTGCTCACCGACCTGTGAGTCGCTCAGCTCCACTCCAACCATTCCTGTGAGGCTCCACTCTGCTAGCTGCTCCACCAGCAATATAGCTTCAGGCTCCCCCACTAGTTAACACAGTCTCAATGATCTCAGCTCTTAATAACTTTAGCTCTTTTGTGATTTCAGCTCTTAGCAATAGTAGGGGAGCCCCAGTGCTAGTGCACCATTGGCCCAAAGTGAATTCAGCTCAGCAGCCTGTAACTAGACTCCTAATGGAATCAAAGTTAGCTCTGATATTCAACAGTGGAGAGAGGAGGTAGTGCAATTGGTGTTTCAAACCCTCAAAGAGGGCCCATACCATCAGATATAAATACCTGACCCCATCCTCTCTCAATTCACTGGGTTTTGTAACCCATGCCCCTTGTCAAGCAAGTGCTACTTAGGTAATGGTGAAGGACTCACTCAGTCCTTCTGTCATACAACAGTTCCACTGGCCTTGATTCACAGAATCAGGGTAACAAAACTTTATTCTTCCTGCCCCAATAATAGAGAAACTGGGGATCCCACACCAGCCAAAGTAACCACTTTGAGTTGCTGTTGTTTCATGCCAGGCGAGTGGGTGTGCCTATGCAAACCAGATCAGCCCCTGGAGTTCTTTTCCACACTCGCCATAATTCACCACCAGATGTCAGGGTAGAGCTCATCCTGACTCTGCTTACACTTGCATCAACTATCATGTCTCCCTGAAGGGTTGAATTAAAAAATGGAGTACCCATGGGGATGGAGGTCTGAGGAGGGAGTGCTTGAGCAACTATGGTGTCTTGGGGAGGTAATAATTGATTCTGGGGGCCAGGGCAACTTCACTGAGGGACCCCATCCCTAGAAGTGGCAATGTACAAAGAGTGTGTGTCTGGGAAGTGAGCCCAAGAAGCCAGAGCCAGAAACTGTGGCTGGAACCTGACCAGGCCCAAGAGAGCTTAGATGAACATGGATCCAGAATGTGGGTTCAAACACAGCAACCTGGTGAGCATCTACCCGGGGGAGCTCAGCCAGGACTGAGACAATAATTTTGGACTTACTGGGATGGAACAGGTAATCAACAGTGGTCATGGGTTACATCAAAAGCTGGTAGCCTACCACACAATCAGTGGGGCTACTGTATGATCAAGGTTCTAAGGAAGCACTCAAGGAAGACAAAGTCATTGAGAAGAAGCTAAATGAATTCTTTTCATCAGTCTTTACTGCAGAAGATGTGAAGAAGATTCCCACACCAAAGCCATTCATTTTAGGTGACAAACCTGAGGAGCTGTCCCAGATTGAGGTGTCAGTAGAGGAGGTTTTGGAACAAATTGATAAATCAAACAGTAATACGTCATCAGGAACAGATGGTATTCACCCAAGAGTTCTGAAAGAACTCAGAGATGAATTTGCAGAACTATTTACTGTGGTATGTAAACTATTGCTTAAATCAGCCTCTGTACCAGATGACTGGAGGATAGCTAATGTGTAACGGATTTTTTTCTTAAAGGCTCCAAAGGTGATCCTGGCAATTGCAGGCTGGTAAGCATAACTTTAGTACCAGGCAAATTGGTTAAAATGATAGTAAAGAACAGAATTATCAGACATATAGATGAACACAGCACATTGGGAAAGAGTCACATGGCTTTTGTAAAGACATATATTTCACCAATCTATGAGAATTCTCTGTGTGGATTAACAAGCATGTGGACAAATATAATTCAGCAGATATAGTCTACTTGGACTTTCAGAAAGCCTTTGAGAAAGTCCCTCACCAAAGGCTCTTAAGCAAAATAAGCAGTTATGGGATAAGAGGGAAGGTCTTCTCATGGATTCGTAACTGGTTAAAATATATGGGGTGAAAGGGTAGGAATAAATGGCCAGTTTTCAGAATGGAGAGAGGTAAATAGCAGGGTCCCCCAAGGATCTGTACTGGGACAAGTGCTGTTCAACACATTCATAAATAACCTGGAAAATGGGGTAAACAGTGAGGTGGCAAAGTTTGCAGATAATACACAATTACTCAAGGTAGTTAAGTCTAAAGCTGACTGCAAAGAGTTACAAAGGATCACACAAAACTGGGTGATTGGGCAACAAAATGGCAGATGAAATTCAATTTTGATAAATGCAAAGTAATGCACATTGGAAAACATCATCCCAACTATCCATACAAAATGATGGGATCTAAATTAACTGATACACAGAAGAAAAGTCTTGGATTCATCATGGATAGTTCTCAGAAAACATCTGCTCAATGTGCAGCGGCAGTTGGTCCCTAACATTCTGTTAGCTTTTTCATTAGCAAAGAGATAGATAATGTGACAGAAAATATCATAATGTCACTCTATAAATCCCATACCTTGAATACTGTATGCAGGTCTGATCACCCCATCTCAAAAAAAATATATATTAGAATTGGAAAAAGGGGCAGAGAAGGGCAACAAAAATTATTAGAGGTATGGAACAGCTTCCATATGAGGACAGATTAAAGAGACTGGGACTGTTCAGCTTAGAAAAGAGATGACTAAAGGGTGACATGATAGAGGTCTATAAAATTATGAATGGTGTGGAGAAAGTGAATAAAGGAGTGTTATTTATCCCTTTACATAACACAAGAACCAGGGGTCATGAAATTAATAGGCAGTAGGTTTAAAACAAACATAAGGAAGTACTTCTTCACACAACACACAGACAACCTTTGGAAGTCATTGCCAGGGGATGTTGTGAAGGTCAAAAGTGTAACTGTTTTCAAAACAGAATTATATAAATTAATGGTTGACAGGTGCATCAGTGGCTATTAGCCAAGATGGTCAGGGATGCACCCCCATGCTCTGAGTGTCCCTAAATCTCTGACTGCCAGACGCTGGGACTGGACAACAGGGAATGGATCACTGGATGATTTCCCTATTCTGTTCATTCCCTCTAAGAACTTCTGGCACCGGCCACTGTTGGGGTAGATGGACCATTGGTCTGACCCAGAATAGCTATTCTTGTGTCTAATCGAAGGGCTTGTGCTTGGTCAGGGACTCCAACTGTTTAAACTGCTCAGTGATCTCTGGTACATTGATTAACTTGAACACTTGCTCCTACAACAAAGTATGCATTACTGTGCCCATCTCCATGACAATAGCACCCACCAGGGACTTCCCAACCATAAACTGGTGTGGTGTCCAAATAACATGAAACTATCTAGTGTACTCAGTGTCCACAGAGAAATTGCCACTCTTTTCTATGGGCAGTGGTGTTTTGGCACTACAATGTCAGCGCAAACTCACCACAGAGGTACAGAAATGTCATCTTCCCCTTCTGTAGTTATACAGCTACTATTCCCATCCCAGGTCATGAGAACAACTCAGTTTCCCCAGTGATTGTTGTTTGGAATCAAAAGTCATGCTCTACCTGGGGAGCATTACTGACAAGTATTGCACAGACCTAGCTATCCCAGGGGCATGACTGTTGGCAACAAAAACTCCATTGACTAGAGGTTTCTGGCACCCCACAGGTATTACCTGAACTCCCTCCACTGACTCACTGCAGCCATCTTGCAAGTGCTTTTCAAAAACTCCAACAGCGACCTTTCTTTCTGAGTAAGGAGCAAGTGCAGAGCATTTATCTTGGCTTCCATTTTGAGAAAAGGGCTAGGAAATGGTGCCAGGATCTGCTGACTTCTCAGAGATTCTCCAAGGAATGATGGGAGTTTGACCTTTTCTCCCATAATATCCCTGGGCTGCCAGAAAGCTGAATTGCAACTGAAACAGCATGGCTGGCTTGGACATACTGCTATCCCACTGTTACACTAGTGCTATCCCATCAGGTCAATTCTGTAGTGTCTGAATCTATTTACTAAAAATCAGAGTCTCTCAACTAGCAGCTGAGAAAATGCAATACTAATGAGTTTGCGACAACGCTTATTTGCATGCAAAAAATTTCAACTACAGCTCAAGTATCAGCTATGTAGCAATCAGGCAGTAGCTACTTGAAATCAATGACTGAGGACTCAGGGTATATTGCAGTAGTTAACATTAATGACATTTTTATCAGTGTTAATGTGAATTCATTTCCATCTCAGCAACCATCAGACTAACAGTTGAAGTGGCCCATTAACTTACCCACACTCAGTTTTCATGAACTATTATGATTAAACGTACTATATGGTAGGAGAAACCAGCCCAGATTTAATGGGACAGTTTCATTAGGAACTCATCAGCAGCCATATGGATAAGTTAGGCTAGACTATTTTCTAAAGCAATTACTGTACTTCTAAACCTGTCATGACACAAATTGTATCATTCATTTCAAAAAAGAGGAACCAAAAACCACAGTGGCTCCTTTTGATTCCCCAAATAGCCCAAATTATTACTTATTTCCCTTTTCATAGTTTGAACTTGAACAGAGAAAAAAGAATGGAAAGAAAAATTATAAAAATTGTAGCTCTGAATTGGGAAGTTTCCCATGCACCAAAACACATTGACAATATACATCTCGTGTGCCCTAGGCTATTTCTAGAGCTGAATGCCTTGAAACTGACCAATGATTTTTGGTACTTCTGTTTTTTCATGCCCAGCTTGAGATACCTAAGGCTTGATTTTCAGAAATATGGAGTATCCACAAGTCTAGCTGAAGTGAATGGGAATCATGGATGCTCAGAAACAACCCTGACATCATAATCAAAAAGGCTGTCAAAGGAGGTGCTGTCGTCATCATGAATAAATTGGAATATGACCAGGAGGCTGCTAGACAGCTCTCTAACACCACATTCTACAGGCCATTATCCTCTGATCCCACTGAGGATTACCTAAAGAAACTACACCATCTGCTAAAAAAACTCCCTGACAAAGCACAGGAACAAATCTGTACAGACACATGCCTAGAACCCCGACCAGGGGTATTCTATTTACTACCCAAGATCCATAAACCTGGATATCCTGGACGCCCCATCATCTCAGGCATTGGCACCCTAACATCAGGCTCGTCTGGTTATGTAGACTCTCTCCTCAGACCCTACGCTACCAGCACTCCCAGCTATCTTCGAGACACCACTGACTTCCTGAGGAAACTACAATCCATCGGTGATCTTCCAGAAAACACCATCCTGGCCACTATGGACGTAGAAGCCCTCTACACCAATATTCCACACAAAGATGGACTACAAGCTATCAGGAACAGTATCCCTGATAATGTCACAGCTAACCTGGTGGCTGAACTCTGTGATTTTGTCCTCACCCACAACTATTTCACATTTGGGGACAATATATACCTTCAAGTCAGCGGCACTGCTATGGGTACCCGCATGGCCCCACAATATGCCAACATTTTTATGGCTGACTTAGAACAACGCTTCCTTAGCTCTCATCCCCTAACGCCCCTACTCTACTTGCGCTACATTGATGACATCTTCATCATCTGGACCCATGGAAAAGAAGCCCTTGAGGAATTTCACCATGATTTCAATAATTTCCATCCCACCATCAACCTCAGCCTAGATCAATCCACACAAGCGGTCCATTTCCTGGACACTACTGTGCTAATAAGCGATGGTCACATAAATAGCACCCTATACCGGAAACCTACTGACCACTACACTTACCTACATGCCTCCAGCTTCCATCCAGGACACACCACACGATCCATTGTCTACAGCCAAGCTCTAAGATATAACCGCATTTGCTCCAATCCCTCGGATAGAGACAAGCACCTACAAGATCTCTATCAAGCATTCTTAAAACTACAATACCCACCTGCTGAAGTGAAAAAACAGATTGACAGAGCCAGACGAGTACCCAGAAGTCACCTCCTACAAGACAGGCCCAACAAAGAAAATAACAGAACACCACTAGCTGTCACCTTCAGCCCCCAACTAAAACCTCTCCAGCGCATCATCAGAGATCTACAACCTATCCTGAAAGATGATCCTTTACTCTCACAGATCTTGGGAAACAGACCTGTCCTCGCTTACAGACAACCCCCCAACCTAAAGCAAATACTCACCAGCAACCACACATCACTGAACAAAACCACTAACCCAGGAACCTATCCTTGTAACAAACCCCGATGCCAACTCTGTCCACATATCTATTCAAGTGACAACATCATAGGACCTAATCACATCAGCCATATCATCAGGGGCTCGTTCACCTGCACATCTACCAATGTGATATATGCCATCATGTGCCAGCAATGCCCCTCTGCCATGTACATTGGCCAAACCGGACAGTCTCTACGCAAAAGAATTAATGGACACAAATCTGACATCAGGAATCAAAATACTCAAAAACCAGTGGGAGAACACTTTAACCTGTCTGGTCATTCAGTGACAGACCTGCGGGTGGCTATATTACAACAGAAAAACTTCAAAAACAGACTCCAACGAGAGACTGCTGAGCTAGAATTGATATGCAAACTAGACACAATCAACTCCGGTTTGAATAAGGACTGGGAATGGCTGAGCCATTACAAACATTGAATCTATCTCCCCTTGTAAGTATTCTCACACTTCTTAACTGTCTGTACTGGGCTAGCTTGATTATCACTTCAAAAGTTTTTTTTCTCTTAATTAATTGGCCTCTCAGAGTTGGTAAGACAACTCCCACCTGTTTATGCTCTCTGTATGTGTGTATATATATCTCCTCAATATATGTTCCATTCTATATGCATCCGAAGAAGTGGGCTGTAGTCCACGAAAGCTTATGCTCTAATAAATTTGTTAGTCTCTAAGGTGCCACAAGTACTCCTGTTCTTCTTTTTATGGATGCTCAGGTCCATTGAGGTGTCTCTACTGGGGCAACTAAAATATAGAAATACCTCAAATCACCAGACACTTTTGAAAATTTTAGCCTAGATTTCTACATGCAAAAAATATTTCAATATAGGGTAGTGCCGGGTCCAGGAATTGATGTTACTGAGGAGATTTGACAAGGGTGAACATAGGAATTTCCATGCCAGTTCAGATCTGTTCCTGCTTCAGAGGAAGGTGCAAGAAAGAACTGCAGTAGGCAGCTACAGAATATCCTGCTCACTGGGCAAGTTTCTTCCTCACCCCATTAATTAGAGGTTGGTTTATGCTTTGAAGCATGAATGTTTATATCCTGTCCAAAAAGTATTTTGTTCTGTTTTTATTTTAAATCCTTACAATTGTGAATCCTTTAAGAGTGTTGCTTAGGAAGAGAAGAAGGCTAATCCAGTGGTTAGGGCATGGGATGTGGGGGGACTTGGCTTCCATTTCCTGCTCCACCACAGATTTCCTGTGTGACCTTGGGTAAGTCACTTAGGGCCAGATTTTTAAAGGCAGATGCCTAGCTCACGTCGCTTTCAGTGGGAGTTGGACACCTAAATACCTTCAAAAATCTGGCCTTTAGTCTCTGTTTCTCAGTACCCCCACTGTGAAATGGGAATGAGAGCACTTCCCTACCTCACAGGGGTATTGTGAGGATAAACACATTAAAGTTTGTGGCAAACTCACATACTCTGTTAATGGGGGCCATATAAGTACCTAAAATAGTAGAGATTAGGAGAATGAAAATGGTGAGCATTTTAATAGTTATATCAACAAATGTAGAATTTGGCTAAAGCCAGCAAGGCAAGGGTCACACCCTTATCTTTTGTGTCAAAAGAATGGTCTTTTTCAAGGTATTAGCTGTGGCTATTGTATACGTGATGCACACACTTCAAGTATTAATGAGGTATCCCAACTCACTCATCACCACAAATTTTGGTGAAAACTGGGTAACTGAGTTTTCATTTTTCTTTCTTTATAATATCAGTAGGAGTTGCCTATACAAACCACATTAAAACCATTTAAAAGGCACAATAAGATTTTTCTGTGCTTGGTGTGATCTGAAAAAAAACACAAACCAAAACAAAAAAACCTCATTCCATACATAAGTTGATCCATATAACGTCTTCATTCCACAAAGGAAGAGTAATGGGAGTTGTATTAAGGACACTACTCTGTGCAAAACTACCTGGGAGCTACCTTTTTGCTATGAATCTTCCTATGAAGAGTTACACACATGCTTAACTTTATGAACATGACTAGTCCCCTGGAAATCAATTGCATAAACTGAAGCAAGCACAGAAGGCTCAGCAGGATTGGGCCTTAGTCTTTAGTAGAGTGGTGACCATTCACACTCAATGGAGCTGCAACTGTAGGAGGACAGAGTGGCAGTCTGTCACAAGAATTTACTTGCTTTTATAGATTTAGCTAAACCCCCCAAAGTATTTAAATGAATTTAAATTAAACTGAAATCCCTATGGCTGTGTAGACTTCATGGAGAAGTGTAATTCAATAGAAACTTCTGTTTTTAAGATGAGATGAATATCAGTTGATATGGTGACATATAATTCAGTAAAAACCACAACTGAATCTTTCCCCAGACCATTCTTACTGCCCCAAATTAACATTTGCCAAAATATGTAATGTTGGTAAACCACAAAAATCCCAGTGCTTTGATGAAAATTTTGGCCCCTCTTCCTGGTTACTGGGATTTTATCATCGTCTTCATGGTTCTTGAGAGGGGGATATCTGTTGCTCTGGGGAGATTTATAGGGACTTTTTTCTTATTGGCAGGAGGACCGTTCTTTTCTTCTTCTTGCTCCTCCAGTGTGGTCAGTGGGAAAGTTATGGGCAGTTTTCAGAAGCTTATCCTCCACCAGCAAATGTGGCCAGACAGCTAATGCTAGCAGAATTGGATCAAACACTGTTTGTCCTGCCTAATTCTCAATCTAGGCAGAGAAAAAGAAGTGATGATCAGTGTAATTTTTCCAGCCCAGCCCAGCTTTGTGAGATTCAGGCAGAGTAGAGGAACAGATGTCCACAGCCAAGTCTGCACTGGAGGCAAATATCTGTGTCCACAGAACCACATCAAATACAGAGGACTGATAATTAATTTAGCCTTCATAGATATTCACAAATTCCTCAGCAATATTTATAAAATAAGACTAATCAGGGCAAGTAGTATCAGTTTTTCTCAGGTGCCCTCTGGTATCTAAGTGACATACCACATTTACCACATCTCATAATTCTTGTCTAATCAGCTTCCGGGATTGTCACTGTACGTGTCACTCAGAAACCTATAAAAGTCAGTGTGAAAAGATGAAAACAGCTACAAGCATGGTTGGGAGATCTTTTTTTGTCAGAACATCACAAGGTTCAATCACTGGGCCCTGTAAGAAGCAGACGGAATAATGGGAACCAAAGATTCAGTGGTTGTTGGAAACTGACAGCTGATCAGAGAATTTAGGAGTAAGAGCTAGGTGGGGAACAACAAAGTGGCTGTCTCCCCGGCCTGGGGCCATTCTGTGCACACACATTAGGGAATGTGTACAAACAGCAAGTAAGGAGCTTTTGAACATTTTACTCATTATCATTCCTAATTCATTTGCAAAATAAGGATATACTGTATTTATTACAGGTTAAGATGTTTGTAAACATGTGATTTTAGTCTGAATATTTTGTTTAGGCTCTGATTTGGATACATGTGTTCATCTGAAGATTTGTCATAATAAGATACAAAGAACTAGATGGGGGCTGGAATGCAATGACTAAATAAAGCTCCCCTATAGAAAGAATGAGAGTTGGCATTATGCCTAATTCTTCTGAGCAGTTTGGAGATCAAACACAACATGGATCTCTATTGGCATTAGATCTTATATTCTTGTGCAATATTTACAAATAGCTGGGGCTCTGTTGGACTGGTGTGTCTATAGTTTTTTTTATATGGTGGCCTTCAGTTGTCTGAACTATTTTTAAATAAAACTTAAGAAAATAAAGTTCTTGTCTCTGATGTTCCCCTGTAACCCCCCATCCCCAAATATTCAGAAAACTAAGTGTTTTGTGACAAAATGTTTAAACTAGCCAAGAATAAATTATTTGCCATTGGGCATAATATTTGTGTGTATTAGGGCATTATGGCAATCAAAATGGGATGTTAAACTTGATTTACTTTCATCGCTGTGTCATAACACTATAACTATAACGCTTCTATAATCTATCAGCATTTTAGACAAGTTCAAATAGCTTTGGGGTATCAATGATTGTTTTGTGGAGAGGAGGCAGGGAAATACACACACACACACACACACACACACACTCTTCAAACCTATGTATTTTTTGGCTTGAAACAGCTAAAGAAAATATTTTCCTCTTTTCTTCTCCCTATATTTTTTCTGTGATTTGCATGATTTTTACTAAATACATCACAACACTCTCTATACTTGGCCTGCTGCTTTGTGATGGTTCTGTAACTCAACAAGTCCCCTTGTTCATGTACGTTTTTAATCTAGAGAATGCAGACCTACTTTCATTCATTTCTTTAAATAACTACGATCCTTTCGCACTTCAGTCATTTCAAATGGGCTGCTTTGTACCTATCTTGTGATTATATAAATCTTGAACTTTTCTTTTTTAGACTCATCGTTTTGAATCATTCATCATAACTCACACAAAGGAAATAACAGCTTGCTACATGTGTGGAAATAACTTGTATGAATCAGTATCTAAATACGGTTATTTAAAAATCATTTGGAAGCTCATTATTTAGCTAATTAGTAGCATAATTTAGTTTTTAAGAAGATATACAATCCTCTCTGGTTCTCTGAATCAGTTCACAAACAAAAACTATAATTATTTATTATTTTTTAAGTACTAAAATTATCTTTGAGACATGCCACAGAATGGACCAACCCAAAACCAGCATCAGTATATGGCTAGACTTTGGTAGGTTTGAGATCTGAATCAGACCACTGCAGGTTGGGCTCATCTTCAGCTTTTAATGTATTGTATACTGACAATGTATACTAAAGATACTCATGAGAAGCATTATGTTGTAGCCAAGATAGACAGTATGTTGTTCACTTCACTTTCCCAGTCTTTGACTTACTGCATAGACAAGAACTAGCTGCTTGAAGCTCTATGCAGATAAGACAGAGGTAATTCTTGTGGGATATGGGAACCACTGGAATGAAAGAGAGGGCATGTGCTCGCCCATGTTTAACGTTGGCTAATACAGTAGGGATCTTATGGTTCTCTAGTTGCTTCTGGCAGGCTAGAGTGCAATGCTGCCAAGACTGATTTTGTTTCTATCTGTGCCTGACTAGAAGACTAATAAGATGTGCACCTGACCACAGTTATCTATACCCATTGTCACCTCCAGACTGGATTATTGCAATGGACTAAACATGAAGTTACAATTAAAGGCCACTTGGAAACTTTGGCTAGCACACAATGCATCTACTAATAGGAATTTAATATTTTATATATCCTGAGTTATCTAATGGCTGCACTGACTTCCAGTTAGTTTCCAGATCCAATTGAAGATGTTGATTTTTGATCTATAAAGCCCTTTCTCATTCAGGTCCAGAAAAACGTGGAGGCCTCCTCTCCCTTGTACTTTGCCATGACAGATAAGATTGATCAGGATGCTCAAGCTAAGAGTTTCTAGATATGAATTTCTGAGGAACAGGGCAGGATACTTTCAATAGAGGTCCTGGACTCAATTTAACTTCCATCCCACAGTCCTGCAGAGCAAATTCCAAGACAGCTACTGTCTGTTACTCAAATATTCCATGAAAGATAGGGTAAACTGTATTTTTTTAACACTGTGTATATCTAGATCATTAATTTTGCAAGTGTCTTTAAATGACAGGCCTCACATATAAATCAAATATTAAATAAATAAAACTGGACTCAGTGGAGAACAGGGTACAAACTGGGTAAAAAGCAGTCCCAATAAACAAAGATTGGTGGGAAGAGGGTGGCAAAATGGTCTAAGTTGAACTGATCCCCGCACCCAAGAAATCTTTGCAATAAACCTTAGGGTTGGTCTACCCGGGAAAGTTTTACCACTTATACCAGTACTAGTAATTGAAAGCCTGTGCTGTTGCATGGATGTGGCTTTTGGGCCAAGTAATCCACCCTCTGTGAAGTCTGCCTTACACAAACTATGTAACTGTTGCATACAATTAGTTGTAGAGTAAGATGATTGCTGAGTTCTCTCTGATATCACAGAGGTCTAGGATACTTGGCATGGCATAGATACATGCCTTGTTGTAGCTGTAAACCTCACAGGAGTAATTTGTAAAGTCAAAATTGCTGAGAACTTAAAACTGGAGTTAACAGACAACAAATCCTGGTGATTATTGAACCTGGTGATATTCTAAACAAAAACCAGGTATGTGACTGTTGCCATCACTTCACGCTGACTCAAGACATTCTAGGCTTCAGAGTGACACACAGACAGAGACAACCCAGAATGTTGTTATATAGTTATACCAGCAGAACTCCCCATGTGGCACTCTTATTCTATAATAAGAATGGATTTTTTTTATCATAAACCCCTTCCAGAGAAATAAGTTTAAAATAAAATACACACACACACACACACACGTAGCAGAATAAGAGTGTCCACATAAAGTTATATTGGTATAACTCCCTATCAGTTTAAATTCACACCTTAGCTTATACCAATATAACTTTATAAGGTCTTAGGCGTCCACTCATGGATTTTGGCAGCCAGGCAGGAGAATCCATATTCAGTCCCTACACTGAGAATGCCCTGCCCCTCATTCAATTCAGACAGAACCTCAGGCCAGGACATCCTAGCCCACCTCAGTTACCTATGAGGGGTAGGAAAGGTGGTTTTTCAAATACCTCATTAAGGACTTTAGAAGCACTTGGAAATGTAAGAATAGACCCTGAGATCTCTTATTCTGGCCATGCCTGATTACTACCATCAAAAATAAATGTATCTGAGTGTTAAATCTGAAATAAATAAAGGAAACTAAATGTGAAAGAACCACATGAAATTCCTGATTGCCCTTGACCCATTGTCGGTGCAAAGCTTTCTGAATGAAACAGGAAAGACTACCTCTTACTATTGGAATACTACTGGATTCTTTTTTAAATTGAGCTGTTGTGCAATATATAGAATAAAAATGTAACGTCACATTATAAATCACAGTTCAGGCAGAGGATTCCAGATAATTAATAGCAGAGGCCCACAATTCAAGTGTGACTGATTGCAGAAATTGATATTTGATATATCAGTTCAAGCCATGCACATCAAGCCTTAAGTGTGCACAGTCAAATTAGCAGAAAAGTCAGTGGAAATAGCAAAGTACTTGAAACAAAACAAACACAACCAGGCCTGGCAGAGTCAAAGGACCCCTATTTAGTTTTGATAGACTATCAAAACACACTACACAATGCTTTATTAGGATTCTCAGACTTATGGGCAGAAGGACAAATACCTTGGAGCCAACATCTAACAAGCTTCTTGAACGAAACACAAGCCTGAAGTAGTCACTAAAAACCACCAAGAAACTAGCACAGAAGAAATAGTACAATGGGAATGCCAAACAGTTCCCCCACCCCAGTGCAAGTAGGAAAAATATTTAGATTTCAAACAAGAAGTGGCTGCCATCCTGCCACATTAACAGCCATACCATCTGCACACAGGTCATGCATCACAAGTATCCCTGAGGGTCAGTCTTAGAGGAGAAGGAAAAGACATCTCAACAAAATGAAGGAGGACACTGGCTCTGTGTGTTATAAGGACATTTGGAATGCTACTCATAGATTCAAACTTTAAGACCAGAAGGGACCATCATGATCATCTAGTCTGACCTCCTGCACATTGCAGGCCACAGAACCTCACTCACCCACTCCTGTAATAGACTCCTAATCTCTGGCTGAGTTACTGAAGTCCTCAAATCATGATTTAAAGCAGGGATGGGCAAACTTTTTGGCCTGAGGGCCACATTGGGATATGGAAATTGTATGGCGGGCCATGAATGCTCATGAAATTGGGGATGGGGTGCAGGAGGGGGTGAGGACTCTGGCTGGGCGTGCGGGCTCTGGGGTGGGTCCAGAAATGAGAAGTTCAGGGTGCAGGGGGGGTGAAGGCTCTGGACTGGGGGATGAGGGATTTGGGGTTCAGGAGGGAGCTCCAGGCTGGGACTGAGGGGTTCAGAAGGCGGGAGATTGATCAAGGCTGGGGCAGGCGGTTGGGGTACAGGGGAGGGGTGTGAGGGCTCCAGCTGGGGGTGCGGGCTCTGGCGTGGGGCTGGGGATGAGGGATTTGGGGCACAGGAGGGTGTTCCTGGTTGGGACCAATAGGTTCAGAGGGCGGGAGGGGGATCAGGGATGGGGCAGGCTATTGAGGCACAGTGGGGGTGGGGCTGGGGATGAGGGGCTTGAGGTACAAGAGGGGGCTCTGGGCTGGGATTGAGGGGTTTGGAGAGTGGGAGGGGGATCAGGGCTGTGGCAGGGGATTGGGGTGCGGGGGGCACTCAGGGGTGCAGGCTCTGGGCGGCGCTTATCGCAAGCAGCTCCCAGAAGTATGTCCCCTGCTAGCTCTGAGGCACAGCCAGGTGGCCCTGTGCGCCACCCCTGCAGCTCCCATTGCCAGGAACCGTACCTCCGCATACTACATAGGACCCGGAGGGGGGTCATGTGGATAAGATCCACCAGCCAGAGACATGGGAAAGAATTCTCTGTAGTAACTCAGAGCCCTCCCCATCTAGTGTCCCATCATCAGCCACTGGAGATATTTGCTGCAAGCAGTGATAGATCAGCTATATGCCATTGAAGGCAGTCTTATCATACCATCTCCTCCATAAATTTATCAAGCTCAGTCTTGAAGCCAGTTAGGTTTTTTGCCCTCACTGCTCCCCCCTTGGAAGGCTGTTCCAGAACTTCACTCTTCTGATAGTTAGAAACCTTTGTCTAATTTCAAGCATAAACGTGTTGATGGCCAGTTAACATCCATTTGTTCTTGTGTCCACATTGGTGCTTAACTTAAATAACTCCTCTCACTCCCCGATATTTATCCCTCTGATGTATTTGTAGAGTGCAATCATCTCCCCTCAGCCTTCTTTTGGTTAGGCTAACCAAGCCAAGCTCTTTGAGTCTCCTCTCAGAAGGTATATTTTCCATTCCTCAGATCATTCTAGTAGCCCTCCTCTGCACTTGTTCTGCCTTGAATGTATCTTTCTTAAAGATGGGAGACTACTGACCAGACAGAGTAACCCATGCCCACCCAATCACTGACAATAAAACACACCGGCTCCAGGAGGTGCATCACCTCGATGGCTGAACAGGCCATGGATGAAGAAAATGTTTTGAGAAAAAAAAAATTGTAGTGTCCTCAGAAAGCCACTGGGAGGAAAAGATAATAATTATTAATAGATGTTAGTGGATACTGACCCCTGCCCAGGATATCACCATTTGTAACCATGACCCATGAGCCAGAAAAATAAGGAGTAGTCTCTTAACAGCATTCCTAAGTATTTTGCCTGTACTACAAAATGGACTACGTGCTGCTGGTACTCCAGCTTAGTGACAGTGCTGCACCTGGTCCCAGTAACCTCAGAGTTGATATAATAACTAAGACACATTTTAGTTTAATGTCTTTCCAGAGATGTGTACTGGTTATTTCCTGCAAACACCTAGCAATGTTCCCCTAAAGAATGCCAGTATCTTGCACCACAATACAATATCAATCCTGCTCCCATTAAAGTCCAGCAGATCTTTGCCACTGATTGCATAAAAGCAGGACTGGAGCCTTATCCTACTTGCCTTTTTACACAGATTTTATCCCTGGAAAAACATTCTGCAGAATTGCTATTATCACCCACAGAAGCAGAAATGAAAATATAGGCAGGAATTTTCAGCTGGGATTAGAAAAGGTGCCACAGAACTTGTGAGGTGAATGGATACAGGAAGTTTGTTGCAGACTTCAGCAGCTGCAGAGAAGACTGCAACACTGATGACCAGACTGAGAGAAGGGACAGAGAAAGTCCTATCAGTCTGAGATCAATCCCTGGCAAGATAATGAATTGGCTGATGTGGGAATCAATTAATAAAGAATTAAAGGAAGATAATGTAATTAATGCTAATCAAAATGGGTTTAGGAAAATAGATTCTGGCAAACTAACCTGATACCTTTTTTGATGAGATTACACGTTTGGTTGATAAAGTAATAATGTTTAGAAAATAGACTTCTGTAAGGTATTGACTTAATACTGCATGGCATTTTGATTAAAAAACTAGAATGATATAAAATTAACATAGCACACACAATCTGGCTGATAGGTTTCAAAATGTAATTTTAAACAGGGAATAATCAGATGGATGTATTTTGAGTGGAGTTCTGGGGGGCATGGATCAGCATTTACATTGCACTCACTGTCATTTCCCGGCCCAAGACGGAGAAGCTAATGATCCAAGCAGCGGACCAAATTTGGTGATGAATCCTGGTCACATGCCACCAGAGGCACATTGTGCATATGCTAAGAAATGGGGTCCTGCAGGGATTGATTCTGGCTCTATCCTATTCAACATTTTTATTGATGGTCTGGAAGGAAATATAAAATTATAACTGATAAATTTTGCCAATAACACACCCTCAATTTTTGTGCAAAGTAATGAAGAAGACAGATCACTGATAAAGACATCTGGATTGCTTAGTAAACTGGGTTCAAGCAAACAATGTGTGTTTTAATATGGCTAAATGTAAATGCATATCCATATATCTAGGAATAAACAAAATAGGCCATACTTACATGAAGGGGACTCTGTCCTGGGAAGGAATGACTCTGAAGAAGATTGGAGGGGGTGAGGGGGCATTGGTGGATAACTTGTTCACATGAGCTCCCAGTGCAATGTGGTGGCCATAAGTGCTAATGTGATCCTTGGGTCTCTCGAATAGGAATAGAGAAGTTATTTTACCTCTGTATTTGGCACTGTGTGATTGCTACTGGAATACTATTCCCAGTTCTGGTGCCCACAATTCAAGAAGGATGTTGATATATTGAACAGGATTCAAAGAAGAGCCACAAGAATGACTAACAGGTTAGAAAACCTACCTTATTGTGATAGATTGAGCTCCATAATTCTATTTAGCTAATAGAGCAAAGGTTAAGGGGTGACTTGATCACAGTCTATAAGTACCTACATGGGGAACAAGTATTTGATAGTGGGATCTTCAATCTAGCATAAAAAAGCATAACATGATCCAACAGCCGGAAGTTGAAGTTAGACAAATTTAGACTGGAAATAAACCATACATTTTTAATTGTGAGAGTAATTAACAATTGGAACAATTTACCCAGGGTTGTGGATTCTCCCACTTACCTTTTTTAAAATCAAGATTAGATATTGTTCTAAAAAATATGCTGCAGGAGTTATTTTGCAGAAGTTCTCTGGGCTGCATTATGCAGGAGGTCAGACCAGATAATCACAATGTTTCCTTCTGGCCTTGGGATCTATGAATCTCTCTAGGTCCCTGGCCTCAACATTCCCCTCTCTTCTAGCACCAGAAGGTAACCTATTTTACCTCATTGAAAGGATGATGAAGAATTTTAATGATCTGAAGGAATGGGGAAATCTATCTATCTATCTATATAGATGCCACAAAAATATTCACTATATAAATATTACCAAACAGCAAATTTTGTTGGCTGAGAATTAAGATTTAGAAGTGGTATTCCAAACAACTTGTAAAATTACACAATTTAAATTTGAAACCCCAAATATTAAAAACTATGGAAATCACTACTAAGGTTAGGAATACATCTGACACCAAACATCACACACTATTAACATTCCCCATATGCTCACTATCTACACAATGACAAAACAACCTTAACTCTGTCCCTGTAGTGACATCAGCCTCCAGTCTTTCTTTGCTCATTTCTAATCTAAGGCCTGATCTTGAAAGCCTTTGTACATGCAATTAAAGATTTGCAAGATGAGTCCCATACTTGTAAGAGCTATTATTTCTGAATGAACAATTGTTATGTATAGGCTTAAAGAACTATTTACACAGTGGCTGTGGACATATTACATTATAAATGCCAATATATTGATAGGATGAGGATAGTATCTTTTTTTCAAAATAATTGAATCTATTATATTCACACACATTCATATGCTCATTCATACTTATTTGTATACATAAAAACACACCCTTATATGCACTGGGTCTGAACTTGCAAACTCAACACAGGCAACCCCCCCCCCCATAGGATCAGAGCTCCTCTTGCATGTGTGTGCATCTGTATTTTATATATATATATAAATTTATATATATATATGAATATATATATATATATATACACACACACACACGGAATAAAGAACATAGTTTAAAAAAATCCTGCTACTTTAATTACCATATAAGATATAAACCAGGACTTAGATTATGCTCTACACATTGATGGATGAAGGCTTGAACCTAAAGTTTAAAGATTTAATTTTCTGTTGCTCTTAATGAATATTACAACAGCAGCAGCCCCTGTGGCTTGGTATAAAAAGCAGTGTATATACCTACTACAACATTTGCAGACCTCCTCAGTTTTCTGTTTTTAATGTGATGAAAATTTGTACAAGTAACAAAAGAAAAATGTCATGGTAACTAAAACATTCCCTATACATGTATTTTAGAGGGAAACTAAATCAAAGGTCTTCAAAGAATTACTAGGGTTCTTTCTAGGAGGTTATTGACAAATATGTAGTTTGTCTCCTGAGTTTGTGCCTCTTTCACAGATTGGTGTATTTGTGATCCCACAGGCAGGAATAAGTGTCTGTAATTCATTTCTCCTTGTTAACTAGTGTGCTTTTGTGTGTAGGATGATTGACAGCAAACTCGGCTTAGTCCCAACGGATGAGCTTGTTAGCAAAACCCTAGCATCCTATCTCTAATAAAGCATATCAGCAGTACATTTTGTCCTATCTATTAGCCTCTCTGTTTCTTTTTTGTGAAAAGCTGAGTGTCCCTTTGAAGCAATGACAAATAAACCCCTGAACTGAAGTGCTAGGCTGCCTTATGGACAGCTGGATAGTAAATGTCACACCGTGTACAGAATGCCTATTATCAGAGTGAGCCATTTGTTCCATTCCTTTCAGTATCTTAATGTAATACAAAATTGCTAAATCAAGCCCCATGTCTGTGACAGAACATAATTAATGAGAAAGCAGGAGCCAATTCAACACTCTTTATTGGGACCTAATTGGCTCAGGCAACAGAGTTGTCACTCAACAAGAGACTTCCTTTAAAGCAATTTTGTTCTTGGTTGTATTACAGAGCCTATTAAATTGTCCCCTCCTTGATCACACAAAGAAGTATCTGCATGCAATAATTAGCTTTTCCAAGGGGATTTTTTTAACTCTTTCAATAATAGAACATTTTTAAACTCTGATGGAGGAAACAGCCAGCCCATGGAGATATGCAACCTCCAGGCTCCGTAACTGTAATGCATGTTTCTTGGGAAAGTCTATGAGGATCCTACAGAAGCTGCAGCTGGTGCATAATATAGTGACCTGCCTTCTGAGAGGGGTGGGTCCAATTGAGCAGCTAACAGCTGTGCTCTTCATGCGGCACTAGCTACCTATTTAGTTCCAGGTGCAATTCAAGGTGTTGGTGTTTAAAACTCTCCATTATTGGAGATCTGGTTAAGAGACCATTTCATTCCCTATGTAACACTGAAGTAGATTAGGTCCATTGTGGGCAAGGAGAAGTTTTGCCCATCAGCGCCTGGAACTTGTCATCCCAAGCTTGGCAGTAGGGAACTTTTACTGAGAATGCTCTGTCCTTGGAATTTGCTCCCCCTGACTGTCCATCAGAGTTTCATGAGCCGCATGGGTTTTTTTGTTCAGTTGGTTATTATGAAAGGTGGAACTGTTTATGAGGTAGTGTGGAGCTCTGAATGCGTTTAAAAAATATTTTATAGCACCTAGAGAAACATGTCCATGTTCTGCAGAAACAGACAATTACAATGTAAATCACACATACACAAGGAGGAACCAGGTTTAGAAATCAGTTCCTTTATCTGCACTGCAAAAATACAAGTCTCTACTACTTGAGGTAAAGGACAACTTCTTTATTAACAGAAGTAGAAGTAGGTCCCTTGTGTTCTCAGTGGGCCAGTCACAATAGTGCAACATCATCCACAGACACATGCATAGCAGCATTATGATGATGAGATTTTAGTGCCATTGTGCTAGGCACTGTACAGAGAACAAAAAAGATTGTCCTTTCTATCCAACAGAATTGTATTTGGTGCTTTGGTTATACCTAACATAAAATAAATATAGCAAGCGATGAATATACCTGTCTATTTGCCAGCAAATTGTGGCAGCAAGTATTGAGCCACGTGCATTTTAAAAGAGCTAAAATAAAATGTAAAAAAATCCATTTTTTAAAAGAAAAATATTTTAACAGAGAGTGATAGCTGAATTTTAGGCAATGGGCCCACAATTCATAAGTAAATAATTGGTAATTCTGTTTTCCAGAATTTACTGAACTGCAGTCAGAATACAGTATTTAAAATAAACAGAAGTTCAGAACTATATTTTGCAAAAGTTAAACTTTCAGAAATAAATCAGATTAGAGATGCACCTGAATCAATTATTTTATCCTGAATATTCCCAGGTTTGGAAAAGCTTAGATCCAAATCTGAATTGGAACTTCACAGCTCTGGGCCTATATAAACTGTAATTCTTTTAGAGGCATTGAGGCCCTGCTCCAACTCCCGGTGAAGCCAGCAAGAGGTTTACAGTAGGAGTTGGACTGAACTTTACAGCCTCTGGGCATCTATGACCTAGATTTACTATATTATACAACAGGAGCCAATCCTGCAGTCATTTCTCAGGCAAAACTCTGTCTAAAATGGAAACCCAGCAATAGTCAGCAGAAATTACAATGGAGAGCATGCGCTATGCTTTACTTTTACTAGCGACATAATACTTCACGCCTCAGCCGCCTAGAAACAGACACTCAGCTTAGAAACAGACAACTTGATATAGCTGCTGGAAATATCTTGGGAGGCACAGAAATGGGAATGAAAACGATGAGGCTGGATAAACATGCACTTCTTTATTTTTTAAAACTGTGTATCTAATTTTTGTGATAGTGAAAACATTTTGAGCAGCCTAAATAAAGGAAAGCAATAGCTGATCTTTTACATTACAAACAGTTTTCATTTCCCTTCTGTGTCTCCAGAAGACTAGAAAGATATTTCTGATCTATATGGAAGCAGTTCTGGTTACATTCAGAGAGAGCTGTTTGTGGTAACACTATTACAGATACTTTCTTCAGTGTGGAAGTACCAGCTCTTTGGAAAGGAATGAAGAAAAACCTTGAAAAAGAAAGTAGAATTCTTTGTCTTTTTTTCCCCTTCTCCCATAAAAAGGTTTACAGGTGCTGAAGTGCTGTTAGCCCTTGGAATCTGCCATAATTATGGGTACATTAAGCACTTGTTATGTCACACCCATTTTGATTTTCTTGCACATATGGACAAAACAAAAAATTAGCTGTACCTGCTAATTGTTATTTACTGTAATATACCTAAACATGAATTACTTTCTCACAAACCTCTTTAAAACAGTGAGCTAGGAGAGAACATATAACTGCATTCACAATCTGAAAAATATTAATTGTTCCACAGGCTAACAAAATGTAAAACTAAAACAAAAATGAAAATATTAGTAAATAGTGTCCTTTCCTAGGTGACATGTGAAAGCACATATTCTCAACAAAGATTTATTAGTTTATTCTAGTAACAAATGATGATAGAAAAAACTACCAGAATCTAATTTCCTTTAGTTAATCATTTGCAATCAATATCCTACTACCAAAGCTGCACAATGGATTAATTTTGTTCTTTCCAGGCTATTTCAGAATTATAGACATTATACTGCAGACATTTGATGAAACTGAACTTGAACATAATAAAAGTTGGATTAAAATTTTATTTCAACAACAGACATTTTAGAGTGCAATAGTCTGCAGATGACATCAAGTGAGTATTGTGTGTTAAACTAACCACAGAACTGATGAACAGCATTGTCAGAGTACATTCAAAACTCTGAATTCAAATGAACACTCATTTTAAATGTTACAGTAGATAAAATATATGCAATAAAAAAATCTGCTATCATCATTGTTCAATGTTTCAGCATTTATTAATTAACAAAGTGTTCAGTTTCTGTGGTTTTGTGGCCACGATATCTTTATACCACGAGCTAGCTGCCATGCTGCTTAATTCTAAACACCAGAGCCAAAAGACTGTTTTCCTCGGCATTCCAGAAGAGCTCAAACTCCAGACATTAGTAACACCTTCCCGACTACCACACAGCAAGACTTTGCATCTCCCCACATGTCCTTGCCTGGAACGTATCCATCAATGATGATGTAAGACTGGACTCAGTTGAGCCTAATCAAGAGAGAGCACTGACATCATTTGATGTGTGTGGGGGAGAGAACTAGAGAGTGAGTAGGCTTTCAGGGCTTACTGACACCAATACTGCACTGACTTAACAAAAGACAATCACACATACTAGTTATGGATTAGGATCGAATCATCTGTTGAAATGATGGTCACACCCTGCTGTGCTATTCTACGTCTAGCTCTATGCTGACTGTGATTAGGAATCAGATAATCCATTTGTACATTTGCCTTTGATTGTACAAACAAACACTCAGTTTATCATGCATGAAGAACATTATTCAAGTCCATTGGTTCCCCCTCCACATGACAGGGCATCACATGAAATATCCTGGTAATGACCAATTTGGGTTGTGGCACTGTTTGCTTTTGTGGGGCAAGTGCCATTAATTGGCAATGAAATTCTCACTGCCAGTGAAGCTGGCAAAAAAAAATCTGTTTTGTGACAAAGTAACACCTTATTTTGTGGGTAACAATAAAATGCAATAGTCACCCTAAAAAAATGACAAATTTTGTGTTGCATACAATTTTAGCATATTCATAAAAATATCAGATTTCTCAGATGAATATTGATTGTTTTCCCCACCTCACCTAACAGTGTATAGTTTGTGCCCTGCTCACTGTTGAAATCACTTTGTGGCTGTTATTGGTCCCTGATACCACTATTTGCCATGGGCTGGCTTTCACATGGGATCCTGTGATCAGTGCTTCCTATAAATGCACATTTTGACATCCCACGTGGTCTTTTGTTGGATTTCAAGGCACCTACTATGATGGAACCTGCAGCTTATGAATCTGTGTCACGCCAATGCCAACATCAAGGATGGATTTTCTATAGAACCGATGGCACTTGAAGTGTTAAGAATTCTCTTATGTCCATCTTACCTCGCAGTTGCTTGGCATCTATGTCTTATAGCTAAGGTCATACAATCTGAAAGTGAGTGTCATGTCCCCCTTTAAAGGGCCTGAGTATATGAACTGGTGTAAGTGAGTTCAGAATGCAAATTAATTTCTTTAGGATGGGATTCAAAAGTGAAAAGTTAGAAACAAAGAACAACAATATCTATTCAGAAGGATCTCAAATTGCTTTAGAAACTCAGCAAAATAGCATACATGCAAACTATAACTGGGATGACTTTACCCATCAATATATACAGACGTTAAATGTGAAAAGTCCTTTATTTTAAAAAGTGCTCAGCACTACTACACAACAATTTAGGACTGAAAATTAAAAAGAACAGTAGACTCTATAAAGAGAATGTTAGGTAGGAAGCATACTAATTAGTACAGGGCCAATATAATTACTTTTATAAAAAGTATCATGGGATATTTAATGACCATAAGATGTCCGGGCCTCTGTTTTAGATGACGGCACCTCCAGTATCACAATGACGGCTAATAACATGCAAGAGCAAGGATTCAAATCAATATTGAATTAGAGGGAAGTGTGCCACCTACTAAATAATAAGCACAATATATTGAAGCTTTTGCACATTTTTGAGATTTAAAAATCAAATACAGACCAGGGCTGACTCTTAGTTCATAGGAATTATTGGGGTCTCACCCTAAGGTGCTAAGGCTGAAACATGTGCAGACCTATTCTTCCACACAGAAGGAAGAATGGTCATGGCTTTGGACTATGACCCAACAGACGTGGGCAGTGGGCTCAATTCCCGCAATATGACAACATTGGGCACTCTATGGGACCTTGCGCATGTCATTAATCCTTGGATTATGATGCTTCATTAACAAACAAGGACATGCGGATAAATTCATTAATGTTTGTGATGTACTCTGATACTGCACTGGTGAGAGAAGAGAGTATATATGTACTTAGAAAGGAGTGTGCTGAGATGAATGAACAGGAATTAATCCAATTAAGAGGTGGATTAACTTTCACTAAGAAAAACAGCTTCCTCAACCACAAGAGTTTTTAGTTAGGAAGTGTGGTAAACATTGGCATTACAGGGACGTTTACACACCCCTTTGGCAGTCTGAGAAAGACACTTGCAGAACTGGGCCAAATTAGTTTCCATGGCCTAGCCATGTGTCATCTGAATAGACTGAACAGGCTGCTCAAACCTATTCTATGACCACCTGTGGGTTTCCATACACTGAAAGGTATGCAACATTCAGCATGAATAAAACCCTGAGAAATCAGCTAGTATATTTGGCATTTTAGCTGTATTTTAATGTCATCTGCAGCATTCTCAGCTAAAGTAACATCTCCGCAATCAGTCTAGTATAAAAAGGCCTGTTTATAATAAATTGGTCAGCCTGTTATGTGCCTGTCTATCCTGATGGATTGAGAGAGAAGATTGCTACTGGTATAGTATGTGATATGGTTTTCAAAATGACTAGTATAGAGTGGCTCCCAAATTATACAAATAATTTCCTTCATTTTTATTTCTGTTTATCACCTTTGTTTTCTTTATATCTGATCAGTGTTCTCAGAAAGAAAACACCTTGCTTCTAAATTGTAGGTCTTCACTAGATTATGTCTGAGATGTAGTTATGACACAGCCAGTAAATGAAAAACAAATTGTTCTACCTTTTATCATCTTTTCAATTAAGAGATCTGATTAACAATTGTGAACTTTAGTGGTCTGGACTAGAAACACTGGCAGAGTAAGTAATGTGCTACTGATTTGTATGAATATTCTGAGAAATAATAATCACTTTTCCTTGTTAGTGAATAATAATTACCCAAAGCAAGTTGCCCCAGACCTCTGGAATCACTCAAAGCTTTCATGAAAGAATCAGCAATCTCTTAGACACACTACGCTTTATCTCAACATTGAAATTGTGTATTACAGATTATGCTTCTTGTAAATAAAAGGGACATTTTGTTATGCCCACTCTCAGTTGTCTTTCCCACTGTGACATCTTTAATAGACCCTGCTTGTGACCTATTGACAAATACAATGTATTATTGGTGAGTCTTTCCAGAAAGGTGCTGTCTGTTCAGGAGACAAAATGACTGATTAGGAAGAATAAGAACAAAACAACTTCAAAAGGTAACTTTGACCTTGACTATGGATTACAAATTCTTCATAACATTTGTCTGTCAAGGTGAACAAGTTGACTCAAGCACTGTATCACCTAAGACCTCTGGGAACACCATTACTTTCCAGCTCTATGTGAAATGAGTTTTGTAGTCTCAGCACAGTTTATAAAATGGCTACATGAATAGTTCAGCACTGGGCAGCTGGAGCAGGGACTTTCCAAAAACTGATGATGTCATCATTCAGCTATGTACAGTTTTTACTCTGAATGTTCTTTCCCCTCTGCTGATTGGTTCCTCACTCCTTTCAGCCTTTTACTTCTTCAGCCAAAATATTATTGCCTCATGCTCTTCTCCTTCCTCCCCTCCTTCTTCTTCCCTGCACTATCCCCATCACTCCTCCTCAGTGTTCCCCTCCCTCCCTTTATATTTTCTTTTAGCCAATTCCCTCTTAAGATAAACCCCCCCAAAATTGTTTTTTAAAAATTGTTTAATGAACACAATGCTTGCAAATCATCACCCAGTTCATTCTGTTTGCATGTTAGATCCCTTCTCCTGCACACTCTCTTTACCTTGTCTATATGGATTGTAAACACTGATTGTCTGGTTGTACAGTACCTAGCACAATGGGACACAGATCTAAGTTGGGGTCTTGAACTTCTACCATAACACAAATAACAAACACTAATAGTACAGCTATTATTTAGGCTGTAGATATCAACAGAGGATTCACTGACAATTACTGCAAATTCCACAATATTTCCATTCATACTTATTTTTAAAAAATTTTTAAAATGGAATATGATAAACCATGACTAGCAGAAGATCTACATGATAACCAGACATGAATAATTCCAGGTTCTATTGTACTGCAATTATCTGAGCATGACATAATATGCCAAAGGGCACAGAATAAACTAAATTAGTCACTCAGCTTGGTAAATTTAGAAACATTTATAGAAGTGATACACATGCTGGAAAGGACAGTGTATGAAAAGTAGCATTATTGCCTTCTCTTACCTGTCATCAAGAAGCACTGACATTGACAACAAGTGAAAAAAAGTCTTTGACTTGCCTTCATGACAAGGTATGCTCGAGAGCTATTTTCTTTCTATAGGTGTATAAAACAATAAGTAAAAACTAACATTTACTAGAAAGAAATAAGTGTGTTTAGTTACTCTGTAAGAAAGCATTAAATGAGCAGCTATTACTGATAGTCATTAACAATAAATCTAGATGATCCATTAGAATTTTGTATGTAGAGTCTGCACGACCAATGCAATACTTGAGATATAGGAAATATATTTGCATTTCATTATTTGGAATGCATGATTATTGAGATTTATTGTGGTGAAGCAGTTTAAAAATCTGTTTAATTTGTTACTAGTTTTCCTGTGTTACTGCACATTAAACACAACACACAGCCAGACAGTTTTTAGATTTCCCCCATGTAATATGGTACTAGGAGAGAAAAAACAAAACAATCCTGCCCCGTCCCCCACAATAACCTGAGATGGATTAGATGAAAGAAACTGTTGTATTAATTATTCAGGAGTAGGAGAAGACGCCTCTCCAAAGTTATGATAACCAGTTTTCCATTATGAGTATAACGCTGCAAGGTGCTAAGCGGCCTAAACTCCATTGAATTCAGTTCAATTCCCACTCACTCTATTAACTTCAACAGTAGCCAAAAGTGCTCAGCTTTTTGAAACATCAGTTTGTCTCCCAATTCTAAAGAACTCACAAATGATCCTTTCCCCTTCACGTTTTGTAAATTAGTAAACAAAGGAGACTTTTACTGCCCAATTTGAAGAAAATCAGAGAAACATATTCTGAGACTTGGGGAATTTGAAATTCTTATAATACTATGTCTAAAGAATGCTTTGGCCTAGCAAAATGAAGCATGTTTTATTCCAAAGATCTTCATGAGATTTAGGTAAAAAGGGACAATTTTGTAGAAAGTAAGCGTTGGATACATTACTATTTGCAATATATGCTGTCTAATGTACATAAGTTCTTCATATCAAAAGTTAAAGGTGTACTGTGTTGTGCTGTTCTTTTGTTTTGTTTTGTTTACAGTGAACAGTGTTAGGTTTTCTCATGGATATGGACAGAGACTATATAGCAGGGCCCACAAAGCAGCCTCTGTTCAATACTGATCTCATTATTCTGACTTTATGCATCATTTCCAAATTTAACCAAACAAAACTAGCAATGCAGTTGGATTTTTTTTTAAATTTCGTATCACCTACATTTTTAGTCTACCCTAGTACTTATGACAGAGACAGAAACTCACAGTATTTTCCACTCTGATAAATCTTTAGTTTCCAGCCATTTTGCTTGTCTAACTGTTGTACATTTTCCTAGGGTAACTGCTGCTTTATCTGTAGCAAAAGTAAAGATATTAAGTGATATCTAAGAAGAAATTTTGCTTGTATAGGCAGAAGGATGATTACATATGAGAGGAAAACTATACTTCCAACTTCTTGAATTAAATTAGCATGGACTTCTTTTAAAACTCCTTTTCAGCACTGGAGAAGAAACTAACATATACCAAGCTTCTAAAATATTGTTCTAGTCTTAAATGATGTTCACATGGACAGAAGAAAATACACAAGGAATGTGTCAAAAATATCTGATGTACTGAATAAGTTTACTGTAACATAATCCAATCATTTATATTATTTATTTTTTTAAAAAAACCTATAAGTCTCCAACTAGACATCTACAATGCAACCAACTTTTATTTCCCACTCACTTCAGGAAAAGCACTGCCCAAAAGATGATGTCCGTCTTTGTTTTCTACCATTCTTCTTTCATTATCTTACTTGCCTGTGTCCTTTTGCTATGTCTTCTGATTAACTCTGAGTTCCTTGAGAAAGGAACAAATGTCATCTTTTCAGTCTGTCATTACTTTTATCACACTTGAGGAAAAGAATAAATGCATATTTTTCTATATTCCGCGAGCAAAGTTACCTGTCAGTGAACAAGGGAGTTATAGGACATGATGTACTATAACAAATTCATATTCCAAGAGAAAAAAAACTTTGTTAAAATTGAGTTAAGGTTAAGAGTGCATATCAGTAATCTGAGGGTAAAACATTACAGAGATCTAATTATCTGAAAACCAAGCAGTCCAAATCCAGGAAACTCAGAGTTAAGGTTTCACTTAAAAGAAATCCAAAATTATTGTGTGGTTCCGTATGATTCACTAAGGCTCATCAGTGATCCATTATAATAAAGACATGGATGGAGCACTTTCATTACTTTTTCTGCAGTGGAGTGCCCTAGAATATTTTTAAAATGCTGTCAGAAAGCTCTTTATAGCAAAACAGACTCCAAAGTGCAATATCCATTGCTACCAGAATCTTGAGGAAAGTATTTAATGCATTTCTGCTGGTCTATAATAGTAGTATCACTTTATGGAAAGGTTCCTGCTGGGCTGGATTCAGGGTTGAAAATGTACTTTTTCTTATTAAAATTCTAGTAAATCTGTGTTAGCCTTATATAATGTTAGGTGGATGATTAAACATATGATCTAGAATTCCAGAGGACTTGTCTGAGGATGACACCAATGGCGTTGGAACAATTTTTATAGTGGGGATGCTGAAAGCCATTGAACAAAACTGTATACCCTGTATATGATGGAAACCAGTTCAACCCCAGGGGCTGCTAGTTCCAGCACCCCCGGATATAGGGTTGCCAACTTTCTAATCACACAAAACCAAACACCCTAGCCCCGCCCCTTCCCCAAGGTCCTGCCCCCCATTCACTACATTCCCCCTACCTCAGTGGCTCTCTCTCCCCCCACCCTCACTCACTTTCACTGGGCTGGAATAGGGGTAGAGGGTTGGGGTGTGGAAGGAGGGGAGGGCTTTGGCTGGGGGTGCGGGCTGTGGAGTGGGACCAGGGATGAGGGGATTGGGATGCAGGAGGGGGCTCCAGGCTAAGGGGGTGGGGCAGAGGGCTTCAAGGTGTGGGAGGGGGCTCTGGGCTGGGGCAGGGAGTTAGGGTGCAAGGGGAGTGAGGGCTCCATCTGGGGGTGCGGGCTCTGGGGTGGGGCCAGGGATGAGGGGTTTGGGGTTCATGAGGGGGCTCAGAGTTTGGGGGGGCTCAGGGCTGAGGCAGGGGTTGGGGCTGAGGCTTACCTCCAGTGGCTCCCAGTCAGCTGTGCAGTGGGAGGCTAAGGCAGGCTTCCTTCCTGTCTTGACTCTGCACTGCACCCTGGAAACAGCCAGACAGAGGTGCGGCAGGCAGCTCTGCGCGCTGCTCTCGCCTGCACGCACTGCCCCCACAGCTCCCATTGACAGCAGTTCCCAGCCAATGGGAGTGCGGAGCCAGTGCTCAGGGTGGGGGCAGCGCACAGAACTACATGCCTCCCCCCCATCTGCCGGCAGCTTCCAGGATGCAGCGTGGAACCAGGACAGGTAGGGACTAGCCTGCCTTAGCTCCACAGCACCGCCAACCGGACTTTTAACAGCCCAGTATGCAGTGCTGACCAGAGCTGCCAGGGTCCCTTTTCAACTGGTTATTCCAGTCAAAAACTGGACACCTGGTCACCCTATATATATATACACGCCCTTAAGTTGTACAGTAGAATAGTAACTCACCATAGTGTCTCACATGGTGACTCAGTCTCATAAACTAAACAAGTTTTGCATAGTATTCTCAAGTGGGTATGATGAACCACCTACTGGAATCTTTACTCCTATAGCATCACTGTGAGAGAAGATGACAGTTAAGTCATCTTAACTGCCATATGGACAAGCAAAATTTACACTGAAATATAAAAATACTTGAAAAAGACTCTTAGGACTAAAAACTACTCATCTCCTATCTTATGGGTGAAATCCTGGCCCCAGTGAAGTAAAAAAACCAACAACATTGACTTCAGTGGAGCCAGGATTTCACATGAAGGCCCTCTGAAACTCAAAACTAAGCATCCAAATGCACATAATTTCATTTCTCCTTTGTTTTCCAGTTTCTCATAGGTGGAAGTCTTCTCCATCACTGTACTCTTCTGTCACATAAAACTTCACCCAAAACTAACAAGAAATGACCATTCAGATACAGATCATCATCACACATTCATGTCAGTCAAAACATTGCATTTTGGTTTCAGCAAATTGGCAGGATCCTGCATGTGGAGCAACTTTATATGCAATGGTCTTATATTGTCCGATTCATTGTTCTCTGCGAGTCCAAAATCAGGATGGTCTCATATTGCTTGTTGCAGCTCTTATCCCATATCATTAGTATACATAAATAAGATAAACAGTTGCAATCGTGCTCCTTTAATATTTACTTCAGAACAAGATTAGAAACGTTAACCCTCTGAGGTTCCCTGGAGATCGTTTTGTATCCTTCAGAGGCTTTTTGCTTTAGCAACTCCATTTTTCAACTTCAGGGCCAATGTTTTTAAAAGATATTTTCAACCTATGTGATCTATATAAAATGATATTTTTTTTAGAAATAGATATATGAAAATGTAAGATTATTAATTGTAAGAATATCCCAAGCACCATAAACAGCTAATGATGCTGGATATAGATTGAGGGCCTCATCCTGTTGGAGCTGAGGGCACTAATCACCACAACAGAGGATCAGGCCCTAAGTTGGCTAATAACACAGATAACCTTTTACCTTGTTTTGCACTTGACCAGACTATTGCTGTCAACAATACAGCATGCCTGAGAGTTATGGGTCATTATTTGTCCGCATTAGCAATAAAGGATGTATTGTTTACTGTTTTTTTGGCCATTAAAGCTATATGCTCTCAAAGACACTGTTAGCACTCTGACTGCAAAAGCAGCAGCTACCATTAAATAAGCTTTTCAATACCTGTTCATATGACACAAATAACAATACTAGATGGCCCTGGGGACTTCAGAATGTATGAAGAAAAAACCCACTTTCATTATGCCCAACCAAGAAAAATTGTGTTGCTGCTCAGTGTTTTGGAAAAAATTGATGTCTGATGTGAATTTGATTGTTACTAGATCTCTGAACTACTAGAAGACCTGGTCTATGAATGCACCAAATTGTTCACAAGCCATTTCAAACCTTACCCATGCAAAACTTGCAATGGGCTTGCTTGCCATAAAAAAAGTAGCTCCCATGGGAGTGAATCATCTATCCAAAATGTATTTACATTCCCTTGACTTCAAAAGCCATGCTTCTTTCTGGGGGATTTCCCTTTACTTTCAAACATGTAGAACATTAATAGTGTTTACATGTTTCAAACATTTTATGACGTTCCTGATTTATGTCTCATGGTTTTTACTTGAGTAAACTGTTGAGTTTATTGTAAGATATGCAAAGATTGACTTCCAACAGAGAGAAACTGTAGGAATTGCATTCAGGTTATCTGCTTTATCCAAAGCCCATTGGATCAATGGGCAGATAATATTTTCCTTCTGATAGTGGAGGTGAAGGAGCACTGCAACAACAGATCAGTATGCACTTATGATAAGAACTTTTTCTATAGCAAGAAAACTGACATCATGGTTGCTTTAAAGGAGATGCTAGGCAGCTCCTTAAAGATCTTAAGCACTCTAAACTCTCACTGACCACCTCAGTAACCGCTCAGCACCTCACAAAATTGGATCCTAATATTTTATGGTGAAGGTTGATAGAACCAAAATTTGGCCAATTCTTTCTTTACCTATATGCTTTTAAAGTCCTTCAAATTTTTTATCTGTTTCTCTAAGTAATTAAATGCTTCTCCCCACTTAAAAACCAGTTGCCAGCATTATTAGCAAAGTCACGAGCAATGCTACAACAACAAACTTGGTGTATCTACATGATGAAGAATAAAAAGGTCTTTAAGGAAACAGATTTAAGTTTCATGCATCCAGGAGGTTATTTTATAGAATTGTAAAATATTTGGTTTCAAAATTTAAACTCTCTATTTAGCTTGATAGTGTCCTTTAGTATCACACAGTTAAAAAGCTGAGAAAAAACAAGGTTTCCTACAGGCATACTATCAAAGCCCCATCCAAATAGGTGCTCCCCTAAAATACACAAGAAAAAAAAATCACAATACTGAACTTCATTGGAGTTCTATGTTGTAACTCTGGAATTGTAGTAGTGAAGCAGAGCAGAATTTCACTGTAGTGCAGTGGAGTAACTCTGGATTTACAGTAGAGGAGCAGAGCAGAATCTGGCCCAGTGTAAATTTAGATTGGTTTTCCCCAGTGTGGATGAACTCATTCATCTTGTAGAATCTGAGACTGATGGAAAATGAAAGGCAGGTTCTTCAAAGGAACACAGTCAAAGCTGGAAGCTCCCGAAGTGTGACTTTCCTGTGTACTCAGTAACAGATGCTCTTGAATTTGAATGTTGTGGGGTCAAAACAGTGCACATTTTGAAAAATTAAAAATAAATAGGCATAGCAGAGCTTATGCATTTTTAAAAAACAAATTCAAGTTATTGGCTAGACACAAACACAGGCTATAGCAATGTCAGAATCCTGTAAAGAAGTGTTAGAAAAAGAAACAAAAGATCCAGAAATCAAAGAAGCTATATTAGTAATGAATTCTGGAAAATGCATGCCTTGTGGGGGCATGGTAGATTTATACCATAACCTAATCAATTATATGGAGAAGGGCTAGAAAATGGCTCATTACCCTGATCAATGTTTCCTTTAATGTTCACAGTTCTATCCAAACCAAATAAGTAGAGCTGGGAAAATGCCACAAATGAATGTCAGATTTCGGAGTAGCAGCCGTGTTAGTCTGTATCTGCAAAAAGAAGAACAGGAGAATGTTTCATTTTTTAAATTCACGTGACTACTCAGAATTTGGTCTCTGTGTTCCTTTTGGGTAAGCCTTCTGTGAACATGCAAGTAATTGAGATTTACTCCCATACATGTTAAAGAAATCAGATTTTAGAGTGCAGGCTCAAATATTCATGGCTATTTAATTTTATACTTGCATATGGGAGTGTTTGTTTTGGAAGTAGGGTATTTTATATTGGATAGCACTCTTCTTGACAAAGCAAGAGGACAGAGGTCCAAAAAAATCCTTTGCAAGAGCTCTAGCACCCAGGATCTTTATTTAGAACTAGTACAGTAGCATTTTCCAAAAGATCTCCATCCTGAAAGAGGCCCTAATAGAGTGTTTTGTAGATCACCTCCACTCCCATTTTTGATCATGCAGACCTCCCCTTCCCTTAATTTTTTTACAACACTGATGTGGCAACTAGCAATTGCTTGTGCAAATAAAAACGTTTGGAGATATATACATATTTTTAGCCCTTCAATTCAGTGTAGCAGCTGGAAATAATGAAGAGAGACCGGGCCATGTGACCAGCCATTTCTTCATGGCCCACCAGCCAGAGTTCTTCATAAACCACAGTTTTGGATACCATTAATCCATCAATATAAAGTAATCAGTAATCTTTGGAAACACAAAATAGGTGTAAAAGAGGATTAAATATGTATTACTGATGTTACAGCTATTAATTTTAAGCTTTGAAGTTACAGTTATATCAGTTCAGGGGGCACTGTCATTGAGAACAAAAGCCCTTTCAAAACACCTGAATTGAAAATTTGGCTCCTTTGAAGTCACTGGCAAACTCCCATTGACTTCAATGTAGCCAGGATTTCCCATTCTGTTAATGACTCATTATATGACTTTGGGCAAGTTACTTGAGCACCTTGTGCCTTAGTTACTCCATCTGTAAAATAGGATAAGAATGCTTACCCCACTTTGGAAAACACTGAGCTATACAAATGAAAAATGTCACACCTTGTCCATGCAAAGTACAAAAAAAGAAAACTTGCTTAAGAAGTGAAGTCTTAAAAATGCTGTGTTATTATAATATAGATTTCTTCTATTAGCTGACAAAAAAAAAATCTCAAAAGTATTCACACCATGACTGAAGAACAAATAGTGTAGTTCTGAGAGACACCACAGAGATCTGAGTGAGATTTTCTTGTTTTCTTCACCTATCATACAAAACTCCCAGTCTTCAAACTGCAACAACTTTAACCACGTTTGTGCTGCTTAATGTATCAGATAGGTGGGGCAGAAAACAAAAAATACACGTCTTCAGTGCCCTGTGTACCCTATGGCAGAAATGCCAATGTTCGCACCTAATACTGCAACCATATTCCAGTTAATTCCAAGAAAAAACCTGTAATAAAAATTTATTTAAAAACCCCATTTACTTTATCTACTTCAACTTATATAGTACCTCACGCCATGCTGAAACATAACAAGGCACTCTGTACAGAATAAATAGAATAGTTTAATATTACAGTCAGCCAGTAGAATGAAGCTCATGTGTGTGGCTTTAGTTTTGATTTAAACAATGATAGTGACAGACTCTCTGACATTCCTGTGCAGGGAGTTTAAGAGAGAAAAGATGCTAAATGGCTGAATTAGTAGCCACGCATTGGCATTTTAAGGTATTGTTGAGACAAGCAGGCCAGCTTAAAATGACTTCAGCTATCACAGGAGGATATCAGTTTCTTCTAAAATTCACAAAGGGAATTTTTTTGTTAAGTCAAGAAGAGCATCTTGAAGCTCATACACATTTTGATTATCAACCAGTGTAACCTTACTTGAATTGGAGGTCAGAATCCTATCAGAAGGAGTCTATTAATTGAAGAGAATGAAGGAAAGGCATGAACACAAACCTTAGCAATAGCAAGGGAAAGATGGAGAGTCACTCTAAACATATTCCTAAATTAGAAGGCAGCTGATCTTATCATGCCACAAACAAACAAATCAAAAGACTAAAAGCAGCTGGGATCTATAAGCTTCTAGCCATGGGTGAAGGCTGCTTTAGGACGAGAGCCACCAAGAGGAAGAGTAGAAGAATTGAATTGCACTGTTCAGTGTATTTCAGGTTATTTTTAAACTAGCATGGTGGTAACAAAAACCATTCAAACTCTTCAGCCCTGAAAGAGATGAAAAGATTACTACAAAAGTGTGAGAAGGCAGAGAAAAAATGAGCATTAGAATATTTTTAGTACAAAAACAAACAATATTTTTCTATATTTAATTTTTTTCATTTAAGGTAGTGCTTAAGAATTGATATGTGGCCATGATAAAGACTCATATAAATACTTTCTTTCTTCCAATACCTAAACCTACTCTGTCTTCCCCTTTCAGCTTCACTGTAGAGCTTCTGCTTAACCAGATTGCCAATCCGCCCCTGCTTGGCTTCCTGGGACAGTTTTAAAGAAATCTATTCTCACAGGAACGTAACATTAACAGCCCAGGAGGCTGAACTCCTGTGCTAACCGGCAGAATAAGTATGGCACAGTGAAAAACATTATATGCCTCCTCACAGAGTCCTACAAACCTAACCTAGGTGGACTAGGAAATCCAATTCCTAGTTCTGCCACAGGGTTTCTGTGTGTGTTTGGGGAGGTCTAGTAGTTCCCATTAGTAGCAGATTCCAAAGCTGAGGGTCCACCTTGAAAAAACACCCTATCGTCAATCTCTCTTTCTTTTAAATGGAGGGAAGTCCAGCTTGAGCACCTACGCTCAGTGTAACTGTGGCAGCAGGGCAGTGGGAGAGAGGTGGTCTCTCAAGTAGGTAAGTCCCAGACCACTTAGGGCAAGACCAACATCTTAAATTTCATCTGAAAACAAAGAAACAGTTAAGTCAGATACAGAGCACCGATGTCATGCTCACATGGTGATCAGTCTGCTTTGAAAGCAGGCTGTCACCTATGTATCAGTTAACATTTTTGGGTTGACTTAAGGTAAGCCCCATGTACAGTGCATTATAGTAATCAAGACTTTGAGGGAAAAATCCATGGATCTGAGTAGCAAAGTCCACATCAGAAAGTTGCTGTTTCCTAATAAGGCACAGACAGACAAAAGCATTCCTAGACACTGCCTCTATATGATCAAATGTGATCCAACAATATCCACAGAATCATTTTCAATGTATGCTTGCAAAAGCAACTTCATGTTTCTGAATTTTAAAAATAGCATATTTGATTGTGTTTTGCACCATACAAAAACCTGACACATTTAGTAAATTTTCTACCCACCTGTCAGCAGCAACAAAATGCCTGTTTTAAATAAATTGTGGGAGAGGGAGTGATTTTTTCCTCTTCATCACTTCACAGGAATTAAACAATGTGAGGGCAGATGTTTTCCCAGACTGCCAACAGGAGAGGTGTAATGCAAGATAATGGATGAAGCAATAATAAAAATACTTCAGATTCTGTAGAATTCAAAATGATTTACAAGCTATAGGCCTGCGCCTGAGATTCCTGACTCATGATCAGGCCTACCCGTTTAGGAACAGTGTTACAAACTACAATAGGCATCCCTTAGACCAGGGGTAGGCAACCTATGGCATGAGTGCCAAAGGCGGCATGCAAGCTGATTTTCAGTGACACACACTGCCCGGATCCTGGCCACCAGTCCGGGGGCCTTTGCATTTTAATTTAATTTTAAATGAAGCTTCTTAAACATTTTAAAGACTTTACGTACAACAATAGTTTAGTTATATATTATAGACTTATAGAAAGAGACCCTCTAAAAACGTTAAAATGTATTACTGGCACGTGAAACCTTAAATTAGAGTGAATAAATGAAGACTTGGCACACCACTTCTGAAAGGTTGCTGACCCCTGCTTTAGACTCTAAGAACCCTACCCAAACAATAACTGTATACAAGTGCTTGCATAGCAATATAATGGGGACCATACTAAAGTCTGTGGTACCAAATTGGATTGCTTGGAATTAAGAAGAGGCATGAGCTAGTAATTCTGAAGTGGTGGTGCCAAGGAAACAGTAGCAGCAGCTTCTTTCCTTTACAGCATCAGCAGCTTGGGTCAAGCACTGCCTCAGCGGAGGGCATCATGCTTCAACAATATAGCTAGTTTGTAATGCCATCCCCTCTACACTTCTCAGACTACAATGCGTCTACCTAGGTACTTACATTGCCTGCCCACCACCAAGGCTGTGGTAGAGCCAGGAATTGAATCCAGGTCTCCTGAGTCCCATCATAACCCATTCATCACAAGACCATCTTCCCATTTGTGAGAGGCAACCTCCGAGAGCAGCAGGGCTAATACTGTTACATCTGCTGCAAAAAGGTTGTGGCAATGGTACAGATGGTCCTGAAAGGGACATTATATCATGAGTTGGTACACAGGGAGATGATGTGTGTTGGCACCAGCTTTCCCCCTCTGAATCTGGATGTCATTCTAATGAAAATGATGTCATTCTAAGCCCCAACTGTTCATATCACAAAACCACCACACATTTGGCATGGCTTCTTTTTGAGAAGCCTAGGACCAAAATAACAGGGATAATGCAACTCGGATTGAGATGCTTTGGCATGAAGCTGAAATGGTGCCTGCCTGCACTATGCTTGGCTCCAGAAAGTGCTAATTTTCACTTCCATGGGCACAAAAATCACTCCAAATCCAGTTTGAATAATGATGCGAAACAAAAAAACCCTCATATTTAGCTTCAACAAAACCACATATATTTGTTTGCTTACTCCAAGGAATTGAATATAAGGGGTATACACTGGTCCAGATCTGTTACTAATTCCTAGAGGTTAGGTAATATGATGTTGGTAATATAGTTATATTCAAGTTGTTTCAGGCAGTGGTAACAGCAGGACACTGAAGTTCTAGATAAGCTTAGGCTTGGTCTACACTACCCCCCTAATTCGAACTAAGGTACGCAACTTCAGCTACGTGAATAACGTAGCTGAAGTTCGAAGTACCTTAGTTCGAATTAGTTCGAACTTACCTTGGTCCACACGCGGCAGGCAGGCTCCCCCGTCGACTCCGCGGTACTCCTCTCGGCGAGCTGGAGTACCGCAGTCGACGGCGAGCACTTCCGGGTTCGACTTATCACGTCCAGACTAGACGCGATAAGTCGAACCCAGAAGTTCGATTTCCAGCCGTCGAACTACCGGGTAAGTGTAGCCAAGGCCTTAGTTTACAAGCATCAAACAAATTAAATTTGTTGGGAAGGGGGGAACTATTCTGTGGGAGCCCCATACAATGCTGTCACTGTGAAAGTTCACACTTGGCACAACAAAAGTATCCTTCATGAATCTTCTTCATGGGACCTGCAAGAATCTGCACTTTTAGATAGCAGTGGATTAAAATCTAAGATTGTTTGTCTGTCTGTGTGTTTTAAGGCAGTGCACATAATCAAGAGAAAGCAGCACAGATCCAGTCAGGTGGCTGTTGCACATGTGGCATTTGTGGCCTGTAATAATTTTGGAGTCTGGATCCTACCAATGTCATTTCATTTCAGGTCATGGCTGGGGCACTCTGAGCATATCCACCCTCTCTTGTAGGCTTTATATCTATCCCTCAAAGAGATGTCAATAGCAGGGACTACTCCATGGATGGCATGACCAAAGAAGATGATAATCATCCCAAATAGAGGCAAAAGTTGCAAGACATCTGGTACAGTATTCCTAGTGCTCTTGAAGAGATGTTATGATTTTTCAATAGGCTGGGTAATCTTTTTTAAACACTGAGCATATTCCCAGACAGTACCACATGTTTCTTTTCAAGCATGTATCATCACATAATTCTTGAGCTCTGTAACAGCTCTTTCAATGAGGTCAATCGCCAGCATTACTTTCTTTTTTTTTTCAAGAAAATGACCTATGTTAAAAAAAATCAGATATCAAGGTTACCAACAGGAAGAGGCACTGGTGCCATCTTGGAAACTGCTCCTGAGAGATTTCTTGCTGTCCTTAAAAAAAATGTAATTTTTATTCAGTAGAACCTCAGAGTTATGAACACCAGAGTTACAAACTGATCGGTTAACCATACTTCTAATTTGGAACCGGAAGAACACAATCAGGCAGCAGCAGAGACAAAGACAACAAAACAAAAAAACCAAAACTTCCCCCCACCCCCACACAAATACAGTGCAGTACTGTGTTAAATGTAAACTACTAAAAAAATAAAGGGAAAACAGCATTTTTCTTCTCTATAGTAAAGTTTCAAAGCTGTATTAAGTCAATGTTCAGTTGTAAACTTTTGAACGAACAACCATAATGTTTTGTTCATAGTTATGAACAGCCCCCATTCCCAAGTGTTTGTAACTCTGAGGTTCTACTGTACAAATAAATGCACAACTAAAACACATTAGACATGAAGAGACAGGGAACCAAGGAGTAATAATCTAATATGGCATTCATTTTTATTATTTTATACATAAGAAGGTTTCATAGCATAGTGGCCATGCAAGATTCTGCTGTCATTTTCTTTCAGGCTTTATGCAGTCTTTGCCCAAACCTCTGGGAACCAACACTTCATACTGTAATTAAGATATCTACACTATAGCTCAAGTACACACTAAATGCAGAAGCTGCCAGTTTGTCTGATTTATTAAGGTCACACACACAGTAGGTGGGTTTAATTTTTAGACAGCGTTTAAAACAGTTGCTTTGATCCTTAGCATATTTAGGGGTCAGTGGATAACAGCATGATGCCTTCTTTACTACTTGCCCTATGAAGGTAGGGAGGGGGAGGCAGGTTTTTCCCACTTCTGTCAGTGTTAATATTCTATGATAGGTCTGAAAACGCTTGGCATCTATTTTGCCTCTCTAGATGCTTTGGCTCATCTTTCTAAAAGTTTTTGACAGAATTACTGTCAATAAAACTGAATTTTAATGGAATATACTAGCACTTTAAGGATGAACAGGGAAATTTGGGAGGAGGGGGGCATATAACTTTGTTCCAAGGTTGTAATTCAAACTAGAGTTGGGTGAGTAACTGATTTTTTGATTTGCTGGCAATTCTGAAAAACAAACAAATACATGTTTCAGGTTGAACTGAAAATGTAAATTTTTGGCATGGAATCTTTTAAAAGTTTTTTTTACTTTGGGTCAAATGAAACATTGGTTCAATTTGATCACTTTAAAACATTTTTTATTTTTTTTTAAAACTAAAATTAAAGGAATGAACCAAAAATCAAAACATTTCATTCCGAAAATACTGAAAGAAACCATTTTGGTTTTGTCTCCAAATTTGCTTTTCATTTTTTTTTTTTGCCAAAAAGTTTTATATGAATAATTTCATCCATCTGTAATGCAAACAGAGCCATAGAAAAAGGAAAAAGAGCAAGGAAGTAGTCCTCAGGTGGTAGTTTGTGGTCTCAGGGAAACTCAGGCTGCTGACTACATCTAGGCCTGTGACTGGAAACTTGAAATATGGGAGACTCAAAGCTCCTCTTTTCTCAGCCAGAAGGAATTCCTGTAGAGTGCAGTTCCAGAACTGTTAGAATTTTTAGGCCTCCCTCAGCAGACCATGCTAGGATAGGAGGAAAGGATATAAACAACCTGCTTCCCAGGTAAAAGAAGACATTGTGGAGTGAGCTGGAGAGCTGGCAGCCTTTCCAAAAGAGAGGGAAATTCCACCTGTCTTCTTTGAAATTTTCAAATATTAGGTCTCAGGGTATGTCTACATTATGAAATTAGGTCAATTTTATAGAAGTGGATTTTTAGAAATCGATTTTATACTGTTGATTGCGTATGTCCACACTAAATGCATTAAGTCAACGGAGTGCATCCTCACTACAGTGGCTAGCATCGACTTATGGAGCGGTGCACTGTGGGTAGCTATCCCACAGTTCCCGCAGTCTCCACCGCCCATTGGAATTCTGGGTTAAGCTCCCAGTGCCTGATGGGGCAAAAACATTGTAGCAGGTGGTTTTGGATACATGTTATTGGTCGCCCCTCCCTCCATGAAAGCAATGGCAGACAATCATTTCGTGCCAGACACCAGGGCAATTAGAAGAGCACAGCAAGGCACACTGCACATCAGAGAGGCTTTGAAAACCAGTTTCATGACTGGCCAGGCTTCGGCGTGACAGTTGTGTGTATTTCTCCTTGATGCAAACCCACCCCCTTTGTTAATTTTAATTCCCTGTAAGCCAACCACCCTCCCCGCTTTGAAATAAAGTAACTATTGTTTTGAAACCATGTATTCTTTATTTATTAATTAAAAAAAAAGAGATAACGGACAAGGTAGCCCGAGTGGGGTGAGGGAGGAGGGAAGGACAAGGCCACATTGCTTATTGTAGCCACACTAAAAATCAGACTGTTTGAAAGACAGTTTTCTGTTGCTTGGGCCATCCTCTGCAGTTGAGTGGCTGGGTGCCCGGATCCTTCCCTCACCCCCTGCGTTCTTGGGCGTCTGGGTGAGGAGGCTATGGAACATGGGGAGGAGGGGAGGCGGTTATACAGTGGATGCAGCGGGGGTCTGTGCTCTTGTTGGCTTTCCTGCAGCTCCAATAGATGCTTCATCATGTCCGTTTGCTCCCCCATTAGCCTCAGCATCGCATCCTGCCTCTGCTCTTCGCACTCACTTAATTCTTTCCTGGTCTCTGCCACTGAATACCTACAGGCATTAAGCTGTGCCCTATCAGTGCGGGAGGACTGATGAGCTTGGAAAACATGTAATCGCGAGTGTGGTTTTTTGGCCTTCTAATCTGCGATAACCTCAGGGACGGAGATGATAGGGGGAGCGTAGAAACAGTCTACGTTCTACAATTCGGGGGGGACTGCATGGTCACCTGTGCTGCTGAGTTCGCCACGCTGACCAAACCGGAAATGAAATTCAAAAGTTCCCGAGGCTTTTCCTGTGTATCTGGCTAGTGCATTGGAGTTCAAAGTGCTGTCCAGAGCGGTCACAATGGAGCACTCTGGGATAGCTCCCGGAGGCCAATACCATCGATTTGTGTCTGCACTATCCCAAATTCGACCCACCAAAGTCGATTTTAGCACTACTCCCCTCATCGGGGCGGAGTACAGAAGTTGATTTTAAGAGCCCTTTAAGTCGACAGAACGGGGTTGGTTGTGTGGACTCATTCATTTTATATCGACCTAACGCAGCTAAATTCGACCTAACCCCATAGTGTAGACCAGGCCTGTCTGGGAAGAGTCTGGGATTCCCCTGTGAGGAAGAAGTCTCAGGAAGGGGCTATTTTCTTTAGTTTGCACTTTACTACAAGGTTTCTTCAGTTTACTTGATTTTGAACTTTGACTGGCAGACCATTTGGTTCCCCAGATAACCACCTAGGCCCAGCTTCTGTGGATAACAGCCTGCTACAGGGACACTATTCACAAAACATGTTTTTCTAAAATTATAGTAATAGATTCAGAGATTCCAAGGCCAGAAAGGATCATTGTAATTATCTAGTCTGACCTCTAGTATAACACATGCATAAAACTTCCCCCAAATGATTCCTACAGAATATCTTTTGGTAAAACGTCCAATCTTCATCCACACAATCAGTCCCATCCACCACAACACGTGGTAAATTGTTCCAGAGATTAATTACTCTCAACATTAAGAAGGTATACCTTATTTCCAGTTTGTAGTTGTCTGGCTTCAACTTCCAGCTATTGGTTTGTGTTCTACCTTTCTTTAGCAAATTGAAGAACTCATTATGAAATATTTATTCCCTGTGTAGATACTTGTAGACTGTAATCAAGTCACCCCTTAACCGTCTCTTTGTCAAGCTAAATAGATTGAACTCCTTGAGTCTATCACTATAAGGCAGGCTTTCTAATCCTTTAGTCATTCTCACAGCTCTTCTCTGAGCCCTTTCCAATTTATCAACATCTTTCTTGAGTTGTAGACACCAGAACTGGACAAAGTATTCCAGCAGCAGCCACATTGTGACACATACAAAGGTAAAATAACCTCTCTACTCCTATTCAAGATTCCCCTGCTTATGCATCTCAGGATCACATTAGTTCTTTAGGCCATAGTGGATATCTCTACACAGCAACTAGACATCTGACTTGAGCTCGTGGGGCTTATGCGGTTGGGCTGTTTCACTGCTGTGTAATCATTTGGCCTTAAGCTGCAGCCAAGGGTCTAGGAGCATGCAGGGTGGGAAGATCCCAGAGCTCAGACTCCAGCCTGAGCCCAGAAGTCTGCACAGCAATGAAACAGCCCCACAGCCTGAGCCTGCAAGGAAATACCCACAAAGAACTAATAAAGAATAATATTATTCTTAATAAAGAACTAACATGATCCTGGGAACTCACGTTCAGCTGATTATCCAACATGACTGCCAAATCTTCAGAGTCATTGCTTCCTAGAATCGAGTCCCCCCAACCTGTAAGTATGACCTATATTCTGTTCTCCTAGATGTATACATTTATCAGCATTAAAATGCATGGTTTCCTTGCACCCATTTTACCAAGCAATCCAGATCACTTTGAATCAGTGAGCTGTCCTCTTCATTATTTACCACTCCCCCAAATTTTTTGTCATCTGCAAATTTTATCAGTGATGATTCAAGTTTTCTTCCAGATCATTGATAAATAGCGTAGGACCAAGAACTGATACCTAAAGGGACCTCCCTGGAAACACACCTGATTGTAAATGGGGACTCATCAATTACATTTTGAAAGCTATCAGTTAGACTGCTTTTAATCCACTTAATGTGTGCCATGTTAATGTTATATTGTTCTAGTTTTTTAATCAAAATGTTGTGCAGTACTAACTCAAATGCCTTAGAGAAGTCTGTGTGTATCATGTCAACACTGTTACTTTCAACAACCAAACTTGTAATCTTATAAAAAAAATATCAAGTTAGTTTGACAGGATCTATTTTTCATAAATCCATGTTGATTGGCATTAAGTACATTGCTCTCTTTTAATTCTTTATTAATTGAGTTCCATTTCAGTTACTCTATTATCTTGTAAGGGAACAAGGCTGACAGGCTTATAATTACCCAAGTCATCCGATGTACCCTTTTAAAAAATTGTGTCTATATTAGCTTTTTTCTAGTCTTCTGGAATTTCCAAAACTCATTGAATATCTACTTTAATGGTCCAACAAGCTCCTCAGCCAGCTCTTTTAAAACTCTTGGATACAAGTTATCTGGACCTACTGATTTAAAAATGTCTAACTTTAATAGCTTCTGTTTAACATCTTCTTGAGATACTAGTGGAATGAAAAGAAGTTAACACCATATGATGAGATTAGATCATGTGTTTTTCCTCATTTACAGAACAGAAACATTTATTGAATACCTCTGCCTTTTCTGCATTTGTATTGATATTCTACCATTTCCATCTAGTCAGAATACTGTGTTTCTATTCTTTTTAAGAAACTCCTTATTGTCCTTAACTTTGCTGGCCATAGATTTTTCTTTTTGTAGGAGTGCTTTTCTTATTAGATTCTACAGTTCCTAACTTCTGATTTATATTCATTACTATCAACATCTCCTTTCTTCTATTTGTTATTTATTTTTTATTTATAGCTGCCTTCACTTCTCTTCTAAACCAGGCCTAAAAAAAAAGAATGGCCTTCTTCCTTCATTGTGGCTTTTTGAGCATCTAGTAAGTTATTCTTAATGATTCTCAATTATCATTCACATTTTTCTGATTAAATTCTTCATTAGAACTGATTTAGCTCATAGGTGTTTTTAGCTTTGTGAAATGGCCTTATTAAAAACACCAAGTATATATATAGGTTGGACATTAGGAAAAAGTTCCTAACTGTCAGAGTGGTTAAACACTGGAACAAATTGCCTAGGGAGGTTGTGGAATCTCCGTCTCTGGAGATATTTAAGAGTAGGTTAGATAAATGTCTATCAGGGATGGTCTAGACAGTATTTGGTCCTGCCATGCGGGTAGGGGACTGGACTCGATGACCTCTCGAGGTCCCTTCCAGTCCTATAATCTATGAATCTATGAATCTATGAATTTCTGGTCTGGACTTTATTCTGTTTGCACATTATAAATATAATCAAGTCATTATCACGTATACCTAAGCTATCAATTTTTAGTTCTGTGATCAGTTCTTTTTTATCTGTTAAGCGAAGGTCTAGTAAAGAATTCCCCTGTGTTTTTTGAGTTAGGGAATTGTCATCTATAATGTTTAAAAATTCCAAGGATGTTTTAGGAGTGGCAGTGAGAGATCTCCAACATATGTCACTCAAGGTGAAGTCCTCCATGGCTATGCAGCCTTTTTCCTACACATTATAGGTAAGTGAGTAAGGAGGTGCTCATTCTTTTCCCTGTGTGATTTGGTGGTCTGTAGCAGACATCATCTAATACCCCATCTTGTGCTTTCTGAATTAGGACATTTATCCATAGGGATTTAAGGTCATTTTCTTCCAAGTTATCAGTTACTTGTAAACAGGTAATGGAATTTTTGACAGAGAGCAACTCCCCCTTAAAATTATTTGTTTTCAAATGTGCTTTTGCCCCAATTAAACTAGATCCCTATTCCTTGTTACTAGCATTTTCCCCCATATTTTCAACTGTAAACAGACACATTTGGCTTTTTGATTCCTCCAGGATATTTCTCAGTCTTCTCATCCAATTGAAAAATGAATTGGGTATGTTGCATGAGCAGCGATAGTATCAGGTTGTTTCTAAGACTAGATAAAATATGGAAAGGAGGAATTTTAAAGCAATGGATTATTGTTAGGAGAGGCTAATGAAAATCTTAATTGAAATATAAACACACGCACAGTCTGCCAAACTTCAAGCAAATTCTAATTATCACCCAGCTGCATATTTTGGTTATTTGTTGAATGCAGTGTAGCCAGTCCACTAGCCCTTTTGTACATAACATGGGAAATAGAAATGACACACAATGCTGAAATCTAGCTAGGGAAGGGATGATTTTTTTAACATACACCTGAGCTGAGACAGGCAGAGTGGGCCTTTCCTTCTTCCGACGTACACTGCCTTAAGTAACATTCTAAATCCACTTTTGGCAGAGATTAGCAGGTCTGGTCATCAACCCAAAAATGCATAAGAGACAATACATTAGTCTCAATTTACCTTGATAATGCTCCTCTTGCTTATGCCGGTACACTGATGCACCTATTATAGAGAAGACGATATAAATAGCCAACCCTAAGTACAAGTACTGAACACGAATATTCTCTTATTTAGAGTTTTGATGCACTCCGCTGGACATATGTGATGGTAATGGAATCTAATTGTTTCATTGCTAAGCTTGAATCAGTTGTCATTGGAGGCAAATTATTAAGGGACTTTTTGATAGTTCTATCATTCAGATCAGATGCTTGGTAAAAGCCTTATTTCAATTACCTATGTTAACAAATACTGTTAAAAATAGTAAAAAAGTGAGACTCTTAACAAATGTCCAAAAAACTATAAACAGAAAAATTAAATGATTTGCCGAAGACCAGAAAGCTAGAGTCAGGATGAGAATGCAGGAGTTGCTTTTTCTCAGTTCCATACTTACACCAATATAACAGGATGCCTATTGTACTATCATGGTGACTCTCCTTGTAGCCAGAGGCCACAGTTGCTGCTCAGGGCATCCAGTTCAGTTGCAGACAACCAGTGGCTGGGATGGAGCTTAGTACAGACCTTGTGCTGCCAGAAGCAGCCTGTTACCTTGTACTATTTGCTCTTCGGCTATCTTGACTAAGTCATGGAAATGAGCACAGGAGCTATGTGTGGTGATAGTTGGGTCTTTCATAACACTAGACCTTTTCTAAATGTCAGATTCATGCTGTGCCACCACAGCCACCGGTCTCTTAACATAGGACAGGTATTCAACATACACTGGGTATGGGCTAACTTTGGCTTTCATTTTACCCTGTTGTAAAGCTGTAGTCATAACTCAGCTGATTTGACTGGGCTTGTTCCAGATTTACACTAGTGTAACTGATATCAGAACCCAGCCCAACTGATGTAGCAGGTGGGCAGAATGGGCACTTTTTTTGCTGCCCTGGCGCACGCTTGACCACATAGAGACTTAGGCAGGGTGTTTGGGAGATTTAATTTTGCACCTCGTTGTTATTTGTGCCTAGTTTTGAAGGCAGAGGTTTGTACAGCAAATATCTTGAAATAATACACTAGCCTCTCAAATGTGGAATAAATAAATAAATAAAATCAAAGAATCAGAGACAATTCAAAAAGTATGCCCCACCAGCAGGCAACAATTGTCGAGTAGACAGCACATACTCCTACACACTCTGGAATAGCCACAACAGCCACACAGAGTACATCACACAGAGAGCCCTTCCCCAGTAACATTTGGCTCTGCTCCAACTTTTACAGAGCTGCTGCAGTATGGTGCATTTATCATACATTTTCAACATGTGAAGTTGAAGTATATTGCCCCAATAGACAAAAATGAAATACTGACTTTAGTAGCAGCTGAGTAGAGATACTGGCTCTCAGGAATGAGCTAGACCATTAATACTGAATGCAAAGAGCACTACAGTGAGTGCACATTCAGCTGGAGAAAACTACATATGTAATGTCTTCTATCATGGATATTACTGCTGATGGAGACACCTAGAACACGAGAAGATGTGATACTGCTCCCCCAATACCAGAACTCCCACTGACTACAATGGAAGTAGAATTGGACCTTTTTTATGTTAAGAAATTGGAGGCAATATTCTATACAATCTATGTTGCAGCTCCCTTTGCTCCCCAGACCAGAACAAGTCACATTTTAACCCTATTTAAATAAATTTGCCTAAATTTGAATATATCCAAATAGGATCTAACCTCTGAATAAGACTGTCTTCAAATCCGAATAGTATCACTTGTTCACTCCCTCCTCTAGCAAACAACTTTCATTAACGCCCCCGCCCCGGTCATAATATTTGTATACATACAGTATATGTTGTTTGTAATGTGTGTTTTTCCTTTACATTGTAAACATGCTGTGTTGAAATGTGTTAAATTCATTTTAAGTGGTTTCATTTTAATATACCTTTAATTTATCAGAGACTGGTTTAAATCTACAAAGAGCCATATATTAAACAGCCTTGAATAGAGTCTATGAAAAGAACTAATTTATGATGTTTAGTATTATGCATTATACAGTTTCTTTATTTTTCACTTACTTGATCATGCTGTGAAAATTCATGAATATTTAACTATTAAATGAAATGCAAAATTTTCATTATCATTTTATTGAAAACTTGACATCTTAAAATACCATACATACCATTAGTATTCTACTGCATTGTCACCTTATTGAAAAATGCTGCTAAAAAACAATACAGCCATTCAGAGAAAAAAAAATTGTCCGCCCAAGGCTATTAACTATAGTTCTACACATACATTAGTGACAAATAAGTGAAGCAGCCAATGCTCACAAAAGATGTCACTAAAATGCTAGGAAACAACTGTAACCATAGAAACCATCTCACACTGCAATCTGAACATCTTTTGTCAGTGTTTGACTAGAAATGAGATGCTTAAAATCATTAGGCTATCAAAAAATCTGAACATCTCTTCATTGAAATTTACATATTTAAATATTTTGAAACCTGCAAAAACTTCAACATGATACTTTCATAAAATATTGTTTCAGCTCTTAGCCCTCAACTATCACTTTAGATATAATAACAAAAATTATACATGAAGACTTACAATTCCTCCCCCCCCCGACCTTTCTTTAGGCTGCGTGTACTGGATGAAGAATCTAAGCAAAAGGGAAAATGGGTTAAGAGTAAGGACTATTTATCAACCTCTCTCTACCCCAAATCTTCACAACTTTGGCATTCTTCACCTCCACTTATATATTCTTTTATTTTAAACCACCTACAGTCTTAAACGCTACCCAGTGTAGTGACAAGATTAGAGATTTCATAAACCTTCATGACAGTAAGTACAAAATTGTCTCTAGATAATGAGATACTTGAATAAGAAATTTTCCAACTGGCTTAGAAAAGTTTTAAAACTTTTGAACATTAAAGTACCTATGCAATCTCTAATAGTAAAATACCAAGCATAACCTAATAACACATTCTTAATAGTCCCTACCTGGTCTGCCATTTACACTGCATTTTATACAGTGAATTTTAGACACACCAGTATGTGAAGTCCTTCATTTCATTCACAGTGTATGCATACCTCCTATAGAATGGGGATTTGTCCTTATTACAGTCTAGCTATGCTAGTGAAAAATCTTAATAGAAAAAAAATGCAAACCATGGATTTGCACCCATGGAGTTTAAGTGGGTAAACAAGATTTTACAAGGCTAATTTTTAATCACAGAATTTTCCATGTGTTTTACTCACAGGCCAGAAGTACACATCACAAAAGCAGGTGAAAAAAAAGGCATGTGACTAGAAAGTATGATGTGATATATGGTGAATCCATAAAGCGTTCTTTACGAAGTACTATTACTATTTAGGGATTTTTAAACAAGGGGTCTTGCAGAATTAAGCAAATGAGAATTTCCCCATTTTAAATCTGGGGACTAATTCTGCAAATCTTACTCCGCAAAAGTAATATGGATTTCACTGAAAGTTTTGCTATATAAAGACTGCAGAATTGTGCCATGTCAGAGAAAAAAGTTAATAAGAGTTCAAAAATACATTGAGATGAGCAGACCATGAATAAAGTCTATAATTATTACAGGAAGCATAATAAATGGTTTGAGAATAAAAAGTTTGTTAGAACAGACTGACTGTGTGTTGTGTGAAAAAATACTTCCCAAGGCCAGGAGGGGGCATTGTGATCATTAAGTCAGACCTCCTATAAAACAGAGGCCATAGAACTTCTCCAAAATATTTCATACATCATATATTTTTGAAAAACATCCAATCTTGAGTTAAAATTTTTCAGTTATGGAGAATCCACCACAGTTATGGAGAATCCTTGGTAAATTATTCTACTGGCTAATTACTCTTTGCATAAAACTGTATGCTTTATTTCCAGTCTAAATTTGTTCAGCTTCAACTTCCAGCCATTGGATTGTGTTATACCTTTCTCTGCTAGATTGAAGAGCCCATTATTAAATATCAACCTGTGGAACTCCTTGCCAGAGGATGTTGTGAAGGCCAAGATTAAGGGCTTGTTTTCACTACCCGCCCGGATCGGCGGGTAGAAATCGATCCCCGAATCGATGCGCATACTCCACCAACCCAGGTAGGAGTAAGTGCCGTCGATGGGGGAGCCGGGGCGGTCGATTTGCCACCGTCCTCACAGTGGGGTAAGTCGGATCAGATATGTCGAATTCAGCTACGCTATTCCCGTAGCTGAATTTGCGTATCTGAAATCGATCCCCCCCTGTAGTGTAGACATAGCCTATAATCGGGTTCAAAAAAGAACTAGATAAGTTCATGGAGGATAGGTTCATCAATGGCTATTAACCAGGATGGGCAGGGATGGTGTCCCTAGCCTCTGTTTGCCAGAAGCTGGGAATGGGCGACAGGGGATGGATCACTTGATGATTACCTGTTCTGTTCATTCCCTTTGGGGCACCTGGGATTGGCCACTGTCGGAAGGATACTGGGCTAGATGGACCTTTGGTCTGTCCCAGTATGACCATTCTTATGTTCTTATTTGTTCCCTATGTAGATACTTGTAGACTAATGAAGTGACCATTAACCTTCTCTTTGTTAAGTTAAATAGATTGAACATTTTGAGTCTATCACTATAAGTTTTCCAACTCTTTAATCATCCTTGTGGTTTTTCTCTGAGCCCTCTCCAATTTATCAACATCCTTCTTGAGCTGTGGACACAAGAACTGGAAACAGTATTTGAGCAGCAGTCACACCAGTGTCAATCGTAGAGGGAATATAGCCTCTCTACTCCTACTCAAGATTCCCCTGTTTATGCATCCCAAGATCGCATTAGCTCTTTAGGCCACAGCATCACAATGGGAACTCATGTTCAACTGATTATCCAACACAACCCTCAAATCTTGTTCAGAGTCAATGCTTCCCAGAATAGAGCCCCCCATCCTGTAAGTATGGCCTACATTCTTTGTTCCTAGATGTATACATTTAGCTGTATTAAAATGCATATTGCTTTCCTGAGCCCAGTTTACCAAGTGATCCAGATCACTCTGAATCAGTGAGCTCCCCCCTTCGTTACTTACCACTCTGATTTTTTTTTTTGTTATCTATGAACTTTATCAGTGATAATTTTATGTTTTCTTCCAGGTCATTGATAAAAATATTAAATAGCATAGAGCCAAGAACCAATGCCTGGAGTACCCCGCTGAAAACACAGCTGCTTGGTGATGAGTTCCCATGCATGACTACATTTTGAGACCTATCAGTTAGCAAACTTTTAATGTACTTAATCTGTGTCATGTTAATTTTATAGGATTCTAGTTTTTTAATCAAAATGTTGTGCAATACTAACTCAAACAAGACTAAGTATATTACATCAACACTATTATTTTTATCAACAAAACTTGTAATCTCATTAAAGAAAGAAAGATATTAAGTTAGTTTGACAGGACCCAGTATTTTTATACTCCCATATTAATTGGCATAATTGCATTGCCCTCCTTTAATTCTTTATTAACTGAGTCACATATCAGCTGCTCCATTATCTTGCTAGGGATCAATGTCAGGCTGACAAGATTATTATTACCTGAGTGATCCCATTTACCCTTTTAAAAAATTGGGTCTATATTAGTTTTCTTCCTGTCTTCTGAAATTTCCACAGTGCTCCAAGAATTGTTGAAAATCAAAATTAATGGTCCAGCAAGCTCTGCAGCCAGCTCTTCTAAAACTCTTGGATTCAAGTTATCTGGACCTGTCAATTTAAAAATCTCTAATTTTAGCAGCTTCTGTTCATTATCTTCCCAAGACACTAGTGGAATGGAAAGTGTTATGACCATAGGATGAGACTATTTTCTTTTCCCGCAAAATACAGAACAAATATTTATTGAACATCTCTGCCTTTTCTGCATTATTGATAAATTTATTATTTCCATCTAGTAATGGACCATTATCACTGTCAGGTTTCTTTCTATTCCTAATCTATTTAAAAAACTCTTATTGCTAGCAGAGGTAAGGACAATAAGATTTTTCCTTGTGTTCCTCAGCTTTCCTTATCAATTTTCTACAATTGCTAACTTCTGATTTATACTCATTACTATCAATTTCCCCTTTCTTCTATTTGTTACTTTTTTTTATATCATTGCCTTCCCTGCTCCTCTAAACCAGGCCATTTTTTAACCAGTTTGGCCTACTTCCTGTGGCTTTTAGGGCATCTAGTAATTCATTCTTAAATTATACCCAATTATCTCTCTCTCATTTATCTGAGTAATTTTTTCCTCCTAACTGATTTGGCTTATAATTATTTTTAGCTTTGTGAATAATATATATACTTGGGTGCTAGTAAAGTACCAGGTATATATATTATTGATCTGGAGTTTATTCTGTTTTGCACATTATAAATATGATCAAGTTATGATTGCTTGCACCTAAGCTACCATTAATTTTTAGTTCTGTGATCGGTTCCTCTTTATCTTTAAGACAAGTTTAAGAAAAATTCTCCCATGTTGGTTGCCACACTTTTTGAATTAGGGAATTCCATCTATAATGTTTAGAAATTCCAAGGATGTTTTAGGATTGGCAGCATGAGACCTCCAACACATGTTCCTCAAATTCAAGCCCTCGACATTATAGATTGGTTCGTAAAGAGGTCCTCATTCTGTTATAGAACCCTGATTCATTCAATGAAAAAGGTTCTGACATTTCTTACTATACAGGCAATCATTTTAATACAATCCAGTTTTGTTTGGAACTGTGTTAAAATGTATCATCATCATTGCATGTGTGGAAGCCTGGTTTTCAAACAACTCATAATTCTGCCAAAACAATGTCAATATTCACCAGAACCCACGAAGGCACTTTTCTTCCCATGTCAAATTTCAACTTTTTTTACTAACCACTTTGAAATTAAAAAAAAAAATACAAGAATTTTTATATTACACACACACACACACTGGGGAAAGTATTATCTTAATTCTTTTCTCCTCAAAGACAGTTGAATTCTTTTGCTCAGACTATCCAAAATACATACACCCATGGGCAGAGACTAAGCATGGAATATTAAAGCCTAGAAGGGATTTTTTTTTAAAGCTATCAGCAACTAGGGGTCTTTGATTTAATATGCTTGAGCATATTTAACTATATTTGGTGCTAGCATTTGAGCCATAATTTCAGGGGATCATGCAAAACAGAGCAGGTAGAATGATCAAGTCAAAAGAAAATCAGCTGTAATATTAAGGACCTAGGTGCAGAACATATACACAGAGGCAGAATTTGGATGTTGTATACAAACTGAAGAACTATAGATTACAGATGCCACATTCACCTTTCCCATGCATTGGAGAAATGAAACAATTCTATTCTTCCTTCCTACTTAACAGTGGGAGACAATACTATGTATGACCCTTATTTTCAGGACCCAAAATTCTGGAGAAAGCATAACTGTTGTCATTTTAATAAGGGAAAAACAAATACAAAACCTCATTCCCACAAACATGCACACATTTAACTTCATACATTAGTCCCTTTGGTTTCAGTTTCTGTAAACATTTATTTATACTGGTTCAATATTTCAAAGAACTTCTTTATAGCAAACTGCAGGGTATTTCTTGGTAACATCATTTAGTATTTTGTTTAGGCTGTGAAATTGTTGAACTTTTTGGCCATAGTTTAAAACCTAGCTCATATCAAAGTGAAACCGAGTTTTACCACATAGTTTGCAAAAATGCAAATCCTGTTTATGGGTAGTGAGACACTGAAGTAACAAAGATACTGCTGGTAGATTGGAGATTGCATTCAGCTTTGGTGAACAGCACACTGACTACCTGCCCACATTATGCCTGGATTACTCCTATGATTAGTGGTCATTAAGTCATTCACTTCCACATATTAAAGTCACTCAAGAAAGAGACAATATTGACTGTTTCTGGATTTCCAGGTATTAGCAGCGTTCAAGAATGCTTTCCCACCCCCCCCTCAGTGCTTGAGTATGAGGGGCTTCAACCATTTCTTATATGTGTACAACTCTTTGAAACGCTATATATTTGTCCCCTCCATACAGGATTACTGCAATGTGCTTTCCAAGGAGCCACACTTCAAGTCTACTCAAACCAGTGCAGAATGAGGCTGTCCACCTGCTTAGTTGTGAGTCCTAGTGGGAGTATATTTAGGGTGACCAGATGTCCCAATTTTATAGGGACAGTCCCGATATTTGAGGCTTTTTCTTATATAGAAGCCTATTACTTCCCACCCCCATCCTGATTTTTTACACTTGCTGTCTGGTCATCCAAAGCATATTACACTTGGGTTCCAGCAAAGTCTGCACTGGTTTTGTATTTGTTTCCAGGTGCAAACCAAGGCATTGGTTTCGAATTAATCAATAAAAGGTTTGAACCTCAGCTATTTTAGGATACTGACTCTCCTCATTTTAAAGAGCAGCAGTTCAGCGCAGCTGAAAAGCATGAGCTACCATAAAAATCCAAGATTCCAACAGGAGGTGTCTGCCAGCAAGGAATTTTCAGTGAGGTTCTCAACTCTGTAATTTTCTTCTTCCTTGCCCCAACAGAGCCCTAATTTGTTGGCCTTCAAGTCATATTGCAAAGTCCACCTATTTTCCAGGAGTTTGGTGTGTGTGAGTGAACATAAAGAGGAAGGAGAATATTAGGAAGGGGAAGTTATATAGGCAGTAGTCCTATTGGATTTGAGTATATTTTTGTGATGTTTCTGTGCTCATCTTGATTTTTAGATGAATGAATCTTTAGAAATCAAAATACACAAACAAATATCTCAGCAATCAAACTGACTACGTTCACAGAATGGTCAAGGTCATACACTTGATCTTGTGATGGACACACAGATTCCCATTGAGAACACATGAAGGGCTAGGACACAAAGAGCAGAACAATTCATGTTCCAAAAGCTGGTGGCAATATGCATTAATGGCTCTGTGGTCTCTCCTGATAATCATGCCATTAGCCTCTTCATAGTTCTCCCCCCCTCCGCCCACACTCGTCCATAACTTTGAAGAGAGAGAAACATTCAGGACAAACCCATTTTCCAAATCAGTTTTTTTTTTTTTGCTTTAGTTATTGAAAAAAAATTCATCAGCAACAAAGTGGTCTTAGAATGTATTTACATCGGCCTTTCTTTTTTCCATTTGTTTCAATGAGGGTGAACTGTGCCTAATTTTCAAATGACAATTTTAGACATTTTATTAATTCTGTCCTTAAAAACTACCTCTTCCATGAGACAATTTCAAAATCTATTTAATTTATCATCATTTATAAAGCACTTATCACTCTGGTTCTATACCTGACCACTGTACATGGATTAAATAGAGTACCACTAAGATTCCATTGGGTAATTAATAAGATGTACTGATGTTTTGAATTTAACAACATAATGACTTTTCCTCTAACTGATGGCAGGACAACAAAACATTAGATATTTCACATACTACTTTATATCAAAAGTATATGATAAACAATTTTACATAGTGGTTAATGCAATCCTGACAATTTGATTACCGTATAACTTAAGATTTCTAATATTCTGAAAATACTCAGCTGTTCTATTTTCAGACTACAGTTTTGATTCTCTCTCTTGTATCAATATGAAGTAACATGAGTATGTTCTTATGGATCACAGTGCCGTGTCATTGCCCATCATCTGGAAACAATATCTTCCAGTCATCATTGGTCAGTACATCATGACCTGCAAAATCACAAGTCACACTGTGATGGCAGACATACCTATTATAAAAACAGAGGAAATGCATATACTTATTCTACTTTGTGATATTTTAACATATGCACTTGTAGCAACACTTTCTGGTGAATGATGGAGAATGCTGCAATTGTCCTTGCCTGCCAACTTTACCAATCACTGCTGCTGCTCTAATGTTGCATTTCACCTCAGTCACACTTCAAAAATTCTCTTTCCTATTTTTTCCAACTGAATTTAGGCAAGACAAAATTGAAAGTCTTCACTGAAGAACTGTTGGATTCACACAAGTCCAAAAGGGTACTGATAGACTTTTACTTCATAAGCAGCAAAAGTTATATTAATGCACCATTACAGATTAGCTAGTTCCATAACAGTGGAGAAAGGGGAAAAAAAAACAACTGTCTGATATTAAAATCTCTCTTTGATCCTATTTTCAGACCAGAAAACAAAACAAAAAATAACAATGATTCTATAAAAGGTACTATCTCCTCAGTTATTTAATAAATCTCCTGTCTTCTTGGTCCTAATGCTCAGCAAAGGAGCAGACTTCCTCAGTCCATCAAAGTAATTAGCTTCTACCTCAGTCACATTCCCACGGGGATTCCTCACTTCATATTTAGGATATATGATCTCATTAATCATAAAATGAAGACATTTCAGGCATACCCCTGATATCTCTCAGTTCAGGGAAAGGGCTTTGGGTGAAATCCTGGCCTCATTGAAGCCAGTGGTACAACTCCAATTGATTTCAACAGAGCCAGTGTTTCACCCATTAACATTATCCATGTCAAACTGCGCTTAGAGTCTGTGCATCCTGTCTCATATGAAATGAATCCCTCCGCTAGTATCAGACTAGTTCCTCACAGTGCCCACCAAGTGCTTCTTCTCAGTTTTGCTGGATCTCCACTAAATGGTTCCAGCCCCCATGGGTACCAGGAAAAAATGCAGTTTCAAGATTTCAATATCCAGTGCAGTATTTTATGAATACCAGAGTTGGAGAAGGATGCATATGATTAATGGAGAAAATAACCATACGAGAACCCTTTGGAACAGACAGGCAATCATTCACAATTTTATCATCAGCCTATGTTATTATACAATGTATTTTATTCAGTGAGAAGTAGAAAAGAAAAAAATCCTTTATTTCTAAAATCAGTCAGGGAAAATAATTCATCTTACTTATTCCTACAAATCAGAGTAAATGATGCACATTCTTATGCAGAACAACAACATTATTACTGGCAAGTCAACCGTGAAGATGTGTAGGGCTCTGATTCTGAATCTCTAAATGTGGAATACTATACCTAGTTGAAACATTGTCATTAAATCCAGATCAGTGTACTGTCTGAGCTAAAGCAAAAATGAAAGCCAACAGAAGCATTGTGCATATTTTCTCCTTCTGAACTTTAATACACATGATGAGCTAACACAGTTAAGCATGCATATCAGACTCACTCATATGGCTAGGTACAATTCCAAGTAAAAACAACACACATTATACTAAGTAAACAAACCATTCACACACTGTATACAGAGTAAACAAATTTCCATTTTTACCAGATTGTTCTTGCAATATGTTCTTTAGCTGTGAATTGAACATTAATGTCTTATGTTCAACCAAGCCACAGACAGAACCCCACTGTGCAGAATATTCATTTTTCATTCCTTTTCTTATTTAATACCTTTTACTGCTCACACCCAGGTCTCAACAGCTAAGTTGATTCTTTTACTGGGAAATGTCTGCAATAGGGTGACCAGACAGCAAATGTGAAAAATCGGGACAGAGGGTGGAGCCTATATAAGAAAAAGACCCAAAAATCGGGACTGTCCCTATAAAATCAGGACATCTGGCCACCCTAGTCTGCAACCGCACTGTGTAGTCTTCCTCTAAAGAAATGATCTCAATAACATAGTGATGGAAGACATTAAAAAGTAAGGAGATAAACATAGTTTTTCAGGCTTTCATACCAAACATTGCAGTCACATGTTTATATTTAAAAGTAACATTCTGATTAATACAGTTCTTTCTTGATGACTTGTTTAACCAAGAGTATTCTCTGATTAGTGTTTACTGTTGCAGCCTTCTGCTTGAAACCAAAAGAGAAATAATTCTGAGATCAGTTTCCAAACTTTATTTTTCATTCTTCCCTTCACATTTGGTATGTCTAGAGACTCTACATTAAACTATTTGTGATGGTAATTAAAAATTTCTGGAAGAGATTAAAATCGAGGCTCTCCATGGTAGTATTCTCTGAAATGCTCAGAGTCAGTTAGACAGGCAGAACTGCAGGGTCTCCGTACATGTCTGAGATGATGGTGTTTGGAGGAGGGATTTAGGTTTATCAAGAACTGGGGAACCTTTTGGGAAAGGAGAAGCCTATAGAGGAAGGATGGGCTCCACCTACACCAAAATGGAACCAGATTGCTGACATGCAAAATTAAAAATGTCATAGAGGCATTTTTAAGCTAAATGCTGGGGGAAAGCCAACAAGTGCAAAGGAGCACCTGGTTTGGACAGAGATGTCTCGTAGAGGAGGCTCTATTAACAGGGATTCTCTATATCCTAGTAAAGAGGAGGGGACAGAAGTTGATAAAAAACAGGTGGGAACTGAAAAGAAACAGTCAAACAAAAAAGAGTTCCCTTCAATTACATCACACGGAGACAACTAAAAAGTGACAAATTGTATAAATGCTTGTATACAAATGCTAGAAGTCTAAATACTAAGATAGGTCAACTCGAGTGCCTGGTATTAAATGAGGATATCAATATGATAGGCATCACAGAAATTTGGTGAAATGATGATAATCAATTGGACATAGTAATATCAGGGTACAATACATATAGGAATGAGAAAATAAGTCATGCTGGTGGGGGAGTAGCACTATGTGAAAGAAAGCATAGAGTCAAATAAAGTAAAGTAAATCAAATAGTACCATAGAATGCACAGAAATTCCATGCTTGGATAATAAGAATGTAGCAGTAGGAATATACTACCAACCACCTGACCAGCATTGTGATGGTGATTGTGAAATGCTCAGGGAGATTAGAGAGGCTACAAAAACAGAAAACCCAATAATAATGGGGGATTTCAACTATCCCCATATTGACTGAGTACATGTCATATCAGGATGAGATACAGATATAAATTTTCTAAACATCATTAATGACTGCTTCTTGGAGCAGCTAGTTCTGAAACCCACAAGGAGAGAGGCAATTCTCGATCTAGTCCTAAGTGGTGCACAGAATCTGGTCCCAAGAGGTGAAACAGCTGAACTGCTTGGTAATATAGAATAATGTAATTAAATTTAACATCCCTGTAAGGGGAAAAATACCAAAGAAACACACCACAGTAATATTTAACTTCAAAAAGGGAAACTGCACAAAAATGACAACACTAATTAAGTAGAAATTAAAAGGAACAGTCACAAGAGCAAAATGTCTGCAAGCTGAATGGAAATTTTTTAAAAACACCAAAATAGAGGCTTAAAGTAATTGTACACACCAAATAAAAAAATATCATCAAGAGGACAAAAAAAAATGCCACCATAGCTAAACAGAGTAAAAGAGGCAGTTAGAGACAAAAAGACATTCTTAAAAAATAGGAAGTCGTAGCCTACTGAGGAAAATAAAAAGGAGCATAAACTCTGTCAAGACAAGTATAATTAGACAGGCCCAATAAGAATTTCAAGAGCAACAAGCAAAAGACCAAAAAAACTAACAACATTTTTTTTAAGTATATCAGAAGCAGGAAGACTGCCAAACAATATCCACAGAGGTATCGGTAGAGAAGGTTTTGGAACAAACTGATAAATTAAACAGTAGTAAATGACCAGGACCTGATAGTATTCACCCAAGACTTCTGAAGGAACTCAAATATGAAATTGCAGAACTACTAATGTGGTATGTAACCTATCACTTAAATCAGTCTCTGTACCAGATGACTGGAAGCTAATGTAATGCCAACTTTAAAGAAAGACTTCAGAGGTGATCCCAGAAATTACAGGCCAGTAAGCATGACTTCAGAACCAGGAAAATTGGTTGAAACTATAGTAAAGAACAAAATTGTCAGACACATAGATTAACATAATTTGTTGGGGAGGAGTGAACATGGCTTTTGTAAAGAAAAATCATGCCTCACCAATCTATTAGAATTCTTTGAGGGTGTTGACAAACACGTGGACAAGGGTGATTCAGTGGATATCAAGTATCGGGGGTAGCCGTGTTAGTCTGTATCTACAAAAACAACAAGGAGTCTGGTGGCACCTTAAAGACTAACAGATTTATTTGGGCATAAGCTTTCGTGGGTAAAAACCTCACTTCTTCGGATGCATCCGAAGAAGTGAGGTTTTTACCCACGAAAGCTTATGCCCAAATAAATCTGTTAGTCTTTAAGGTGCCACCAGACTCCTTGTTGTTTTT